>NC_092042.1:46386031-46550389 GCF_003086295.3 Arachis hypogaea | reverse complement strand
AGCTTATCTTCTTCTTGAGGAATTTTCAGAATTTCTTTTATTTCCTTTAGTTCCTCCAGATCAGGCTGAACATCTTTAAAGATGTCCTCTAGCTATGATTCAAGACTTTCAGTCATATTGACCTCCTCCACCAAAGAGTCAATAATATCAGTGCTCATGCAATCATTTGATGTGTCTGGATGCTGCATAGCTTTGACAACATTCAACTTGAACTCATCCTCATTGACTCTCAGGGTTAGTTCCCCTTTTTGGACGTCAATGAGGGTTCATCCAGTTGCTAGGAAAGGTCTTCCTAGAATAAGAGTTGCACTCTTGTGCTCCTCCATTTCCAGCACTACAAAGTCAGTGGGAAAGGCAAATGGCCCAACCTTGACAATCATGTCCTCAATTATGCCTGATGGGTATTTAATGGAGCCATCAGCAAGTTGAAGACATATCCGGGTTGGTTTGACCTCTTCAGTCAAGCCGAGCTTTCTGATAGTGGATACAGGTATTAGGTTGATACTTGCCCAATATCACATAGAGCTTTCTTGGTACAAGTACCCTCTAATGTGCATGGTATCATAAAGCTTCCTGGATCTTGAAGCTTTTCTGGTAAGCTTTTCAGAATGACTGCACTGCATTCTTCAGTGAGAAACACTTTTTCAGTTTCTCTCCAATCCTTCTTATGACTTAAGATCTCTTTCATGAACTTAGCATAAGAAGGTATTTGCTCAAGTGCCTCTGCAAACGGAATCTTTATTTCAAGAGTCCTTAGATAGTCTACAAAGCGGGCAAATTGCTTATCCTGTTCCGCTTGGCGGAGTTTCTGAGGATAAGGCATCTTGGCTTTATATTCTTCAACCTTAGTTGCTGCAGGTTTATTCCTTACAGAGGTGGTTGGAGAAGCCTTTTTAGAGGGGTTACTATCAGCACTCTCAGGTGTCTGATTCCCCATTGGCATTTGAACGCCAGGATTGGGTGAAGAATGGGCGTTTAACGCCAACTTTTCCCCCTTTTCTAGCGTTTGAACGCCAGAACTGAGCAAGGAATGGGCGTTTAACGCCAGCTTTTCCCCCCTTTCTGGCGTTTGAACGCCAAGAGTATTCCTCTCTGGGCTCTTACTGTCCTCAGAGGGATTTTGGACAGTAGTTTGGTCATCCTCTGTCAATTGTTCCTTTTTTGGCTTTTTGCCACTTTGAGCTGAATTATTCAATGTCTTCCCACTCCTTAGTTGAATTGCTTGACATTCTTCTATTATCTGTTTAGATAGCTGCTGTTTTGTCTAATTCAACTGTGATTCTATATTCTTGTTAGCAATTTTGGTTTCTTGGAGCATATCTTTATATTCTGCTAACTGTTTTGTCATCAGGAGTAATTGCTGATTAAGCTCAACAATTTGTTCTTGAGGATTAGGATCAGTAGTTACTGCCATAGCTTCTTCTTTTGTAGAGGACTCATTGCTTGAGTATAGATGTTGATTTCTAGCAACAGTATCTATGAGCTCTTGAGCCTCTTCAATCGTCTTTCTCATATGTATAGATCCACCAGCTGAGTGGTCTAAAGACATCTGAGCTTTTTCTGTAAGCCCATAGTAAAAGATGTCTAACTGTACCCACTCTGAAAACATTTCAGAGGGGCATTTTCTTAGCATACCTCTGTACCTCTCCCAGGCATTATAAAGGGATTCATTATCCTCTTGTTTAAAGCCTTGGATGTCCAGCCTTAGCTGTGTCATCCTTTTTGGAGGGTAAAATTGATTCAGGAATTTGTCTGATAACTGTCTCCATGTTTTTATGCTTGCTGTGGGTTGGTTATTCAACCACATCTTAGCTTGATCTTTTACAGCAAATGGAAACAGTAATAATCTATAGACACCCTGATCCACCTCTTTATCACGTACTGTGTCAGTAATTTGTAAGAATTGTGCCAGAACTCAGTAGGTTCTTCCTGTGGAAGATCGGAATACTGGCAATTTTGCTGCACCATGATTATGAGTTGAGGTTTTAGCTCAAAGCTGCTTGCTTTAATGGGAGGTATACAGATGCTACTCCTATATACAGCTGTAATGGGGTTAGCATATGATCCCAGAGTCCTTCTGGACTGTTCAATTCCACTTAGGTCCATGATGGAGAAAGGGAATATGATATGGATTCACAAGTAAAGTAAATTTTTTTTAAAGGTGACCGAAAAATTTAAAATAAAATAAAATAAAATTTCGAAAACTAAAAAATAAGATCAAAACAAATTGAAAACTAAATCAATTAGTTAATAAAAAAAAGATTTTGGAAAGAATCAATTTTTGAAATGAGGAAAGAGAAAAATAACAAAATGACACCAAACTTAAAATTTTTAGAAAATCAGACACAAATTTTTGAAAACTTAAAGGAAAACACAAAGAAGACACTAAACTTAGAATATGAAACTAAACTCAAATAAAAGACTCTAAACTAACAAAAATAAAACAGTCCTAACCTAAGCAACAAGATAAACTGTCAGTTGTCCAAACGCGAACAATCCCCGGCAATGGCGCCAAAAACTTGGTGCACGAAATTGCAATCACACTTTTGCAATTCCGCACAACTAACCAGCAAGTGTACTAGGTCGTCCAAGTAATACCTTACGTGAGTAAGGGTCGATCCCACGGAGATTGTCGGCTTGAACCAAGCTATGGTTATCTTGTAACTCTTAGTCAGGATATAAATAATTATCAGGGTTGATTGTAAAAAGCAAAAGAACATGAAATAAGTACTTGTTTTGCAGTAATGGAGAACAGGTTGAGGTTTTGGAGATGCTCTATCTTCTGAATCTCTGCTTTCCTACTGTCTTCTTCTTCAAGCACGCAAGACTCCTTCCATGGCAAGCTGTATATATGGTTTCACCGTTGTCAATGGCTACCTCCCAGCCTCTCAGTGAAAATGTTCAACGCGCTCTGTCACAGCACGGCTAATCATCTGTCGGTTCTCAATCAGGTTGGAATAGAATCCAGTGATTCTTTTGCGTCTGTCACTAACGCCCAGCCCTCAGAAGTTTGAAGCTCGTCACAGTCATTCAATCCTTGAATCCTACTCAGAATACCATAGACAAGGTTTAGACCTTCAGGATTCTCTTGAATACCGCCATCAATTCTAGCTTATACCACGAATATTCTGATTAAGAAATCCAAGAGATATCTACTCAATCTAAGGTAGAACGGAGGTGGTTGTCAGGCACACGTTCATAGGCGAGAATGATGATGAGTGTCACGGATCATCACATTCATCAAGTTGAAGAACAAGTGATATCTTAGAATAGAAGCAAGCGTGATTGAATGAAAAATAGTAGTAATTGCATTAATCCATCAAGACACATCAGAGCTCCTCACCCCCAACCATGGGGTTTAGAGACTCAAGCCATAGAAGATACAATGAGAAACGTGTAATGTGTCATGAGGTAGAGATACAATGTCAAAAGGTCCTATTAATAGTGAACTAGTAACCTAGGGTATACAGAAATGAGTAAATGACATAAAAATCCACTTCCGGGGTCCACTTGGTGTGTGCTTGGGCTGAGCATTGAAGCTTTCATGTGTAGATACTTTTTCTGGAGTTAAACGCCAGCTTTTATGCCAGTTTGGGCGTTTAACTCCAATTTTTGTGCCAGTTCCGGCGTTAAACATCGGGAATTCTGAAGCTGATTTGCAACGCCGGCTTGGGCCATCAAATCTCGGGCAAAGTATGGACTATTATCATTGCTGGAAAGCCCAGGATGTCTACTTTCCAACGCAATTGAGAGGGCACCAATTGGGCTTCTGTAGCTCCAGAAAATCCACTTCGAGTGCAGAGAGGTCAGAATCCAACAGCATCTTCAGTCCTTTTCAGCCTCTGAATCAGATTTTTGCTCAGGTCCCTCAATTTCAGCCAGAAAATACCTGAAATCACATAAAAACACACAAACTCATAGTACAGCCCAGAAAAGTGAATTTTAACTAAAAACTAATAAAAATGTAATAAAAACTAACTAAAATATACTAAAAACATACTAAAAATAATGTCAAAAAGCGTATAAATTATCCGCTCATCAGGAGTCCTTCTGGACTGCTCAATTCCACTTAGGTCCATGATGGAGAAAGGGAGATGATGTGGATATCATTATATATATATATATATATATATATATATATATATATATATTTCGTTTTTAATTAAAAATGACCGAAAATAATAAAATAAATGGAAAAGAAAATAAAGTAAAATTTCGAAAATTAAAAGAAAATAAAATCAAAGCGAATTGAAAACTAAATCAATTAATTAATTAAAAAGATTTTGGAATTAGCAATTAAAAGGATATGATTGAAAATTATTTTGAAAAAGATTTGATTTTTGAAATGAGGAAAGAGAAAACCAACAAAATGACACCAAACTTAAAATTTTTAGAAAATCAAACACAAATTTTCGAAAACTTAAAGGAAAAACACAAAGAAGACACCAAACTTAGAATTTTTTAAAGATCAAGAAGGGACTAAGAACATGCAAATTCGAAAAATTAAAAGAAAACAAAAACATGCAATTGACACCAAACTTAAAATATGAAACTAAACTCAAATAAAATACTCTAAACCAACAAAAATAAAAGAGTCCTAATCTAAGCAACAAGATTCACCGTCAGTTGTCCAAACTCAAACAATCCCCGGCAATGGCGCCAAAAACTTGGTGCACGAAATTGCAATCACACTCTTGCAATTCCGCACAACTAACCAGCAAGTGCACTGGGTCGTCCAAGTAATACTTTACGTGAGTAAGGGTCGATCCCACGGAGATTGTCGGCTTGAAGTATGCTATGGTTATCTTGAAACTCTTAGTCAGGATATCAATAATTCTCAAGTTTAATTGTGAAAAGTAAAAGAATATGAAATAAATACTTGTTTTGCAGTAATGGAGAACAGGTTGAGGTTTTGGAGATGCTCTATCTTCTGAATCTCTGCTTTCCTACTGTCTTCTTCTTCATGCACGCAAGGCTCCTTCCATGGCAAGCTGTATGTAGGGTTTCACCGTTGTCAATGGCTACCTCCCATCCTCTCAGTGAAAATGTTCAACGCGCTCTGTCACAGCACGGCTAATCATCTGTCGGTTCTCAATCAGGTTGGAATAGAATCCAGTGATTCTTTTGCGTCTGTCACTAACGCCCAGCCCTCAGGAGTTTAAAGCTCGTCACAGTCATTCAATCCTTGAATCCTGCTCAGAATACCACAGACAAGGTTTAGACCTTCCGAATTCTCTTGAATGCCGCCATCAATTCTAGCTTATCCCACGAAGATTCTGATTAAGGAATCCAAGAGATATTCACTCAATCTAAAGTAGAACGGAGGTGGTTGTCAGGCACACGTTCATAGGTGAGAATGATGATGAGTGTCACGGATCATCACATTCATCAAGTTGAAGAAGAAATGATATCTTAGAATAGAAGCAAGCGTGATTGAATGAAAAACAGTACTAATTGCATTAATCCATCAAGACACAGCAGAGCTCCTCACCCCCAACCATGGGGTTTAGAGACTCATGCCGTCGAAGATACAATAAGAAACGTGTAATGTGTCATGAGGTAAAGATACAATGTCAAAAGGTCCTATTAATAGTGAACTAGTAACCTAGGGTATACAGAAATGAGTAAATGACGAAAAAATCCACTTCCGGGGTCCACTTGGTGTGTGCTTGGGCTGAGCATTGAAGCTTTCATGTGTAGAGACTTTTCCTGGAGTTAAAAGCCAGCTTTTGTGCCAGTTTGGGCGTTTAACTCCAATTTTTGTGCCAGTTCCGGCGTTAAACGCCGGGAATTCTGAAGCTGATTTGCAACGCCGGTTTGGGCCATCAAATCTCGGGAAATGTATGGATTATTATACATTGCTGGAAAGCCCAGGATGTCTACTTTCCAACGCAATTGAGAGCGCGCCAATTAGGTTTTTGTAGCTCAAGAAAATCTACTTTGAGTGCAGGGAGGTCAGAATCTAACAGCATATGCAGTCCTTTTTCCGCCTCTGAATCAGATTTTTGCTCAGGTCCCTCAATTTCAGCCAGAAATTACCTGAAATCACAGAAAAACACACAAACTCATAGTAAAGCCCAAAAAAGTGAATTTTAAATAAAAACTAATAAAAACATACTAAAAACTAACCAAAACATACTAAAAACAGTGCCAAAAAGCGTATAAATTATCCGCTCATCAGCAATCTTGATTGATTGAGCACCAATCCCTTGGTGACTCAATCTCTTAGATCTTGATCAATAGCCAATTCCTTGGTCTAATTGCTCATGAAGAGAGATACGCTTGGTCCCTGATTATACCACACACCCTTGTAGGTCTAGGTAGAGGGGGATTATATGTCACGTATCCCATCACCAAAACCCAGAATCAACTCAAGTGTGAGAAGGGATTTCAAGCATGGTTTCATGTTTCCTTTCCCAAGGTTCCCATGAAACCCAATTGCATTCAATCTCTTTCCCAAGATAATTAAACACTAAGCATTAAGAACAAAATTCCTTCTAGCAAATCATGAGAAGATGAAGAGAAGAAGAATTTCACTATTATCAATCCATCAAGTACAACAGAGCTCCCTCTCTCAATGAGAGGGAAGTTAGCTACTCATAGCTTGAAAAGTACTCAAAAATGGAGTGTAAAAGTGGATCTAGAACTAACTGCTTAACCCCTCTTCAATACTCTTTGGGGGTATTTATACTACTCCTAATGAAAATAAAAAAATTACAAAAGTGAAAAAGGGAAAATTACATTTTGGAGGGAAAGAAAACACTCAATAAACGTGACTCCTTAGCTGGGGTGTCGCTGGCGCTTCATCGATGTGTCACGTGCCCTTCAAAATGGCTTGGCGTGCCACGCTCAATCCTTCAAGTGGCACGCTCGTCCCTTGTCAACCTTGGCATGCCACGCCTTCGAACTCAAGTGGCACGCCATAGTGGCATTCTTATGTTGGCGTGCCACGCCTTCGAGCTCAAGTGGCACGCCCTTTAATTTTTCCACTTCGTTTGCCTATGGAAACTTGAACTAGCGTGGCACGCCCAGGGTCTGGCGTGCCACGCCCTTTTTATGTGCTTGGCTAAGCTTCTCTGGAAAGTTACACTAGCGTGGTACGCCCAGGGTCTGGTGTGCCACGCCCCTTTGTGAGTGAGTGGTTCCATCAAGTGGCACGCCCTAATGATGCTTTGGCCTCTGAATGACACTGGGGTGCCATGCCTGGTTGCTCAAGTGGCACGCCTAAGTGAAGAATAGTGATTGGCGTGCCATGCCTTCGATACCAAGTGGCACGCCCATGTAATTGGCCTCTTCCACCCTTTCTGGAAACTTATACCAGCGTGCCACGCCTAAAGGTTGGCGTGCCATGCCCATGATCTTGTCTCGCTCCAGTAAGTGGCATGCCACGCCTTGGCCTTCAAGTGGCACGCCAAAGTGACTTTTTGGAACAGGCGTGCCACGCCTTCAATACCAAGTGGCATGCCCAAGTGAGGTTGAGAGGTTGGCGTGCCACGCCTTCGACTTCAAGTGGCATGCCCAGTCTTCAATTGCCTTCAACCCATTCTCTGGATCATTGTACCAGCGTGCCACGCCATGCTGCTCAAGTGGCATGACCATGTATTTGTGCACTCTTCAAGCTTGGCGTGCCACGCCTGGGTCTTCAAGTGGCATGCCTAAGTGATTTTTTGGAGCTGGCGTGCCATGCCTTCGACACCAAGTGGCACGCCGTACTGGAGGTTCTTCTTGAGGTAGTGAGTTGGCGTGCCACGCCTTCGACTTCAAGTGGCACGCCCATAGTAGTTAATGGGTCAGGTGTGCAACGCCCAACCTAGCGTGCCACGCCCCTTTTGTTTCCTCCATTTAGCTCTCTGAAATTTTGTACTAGCGTGCCACGCCTAGTCCCTGGCGTGCCACGCCCACGTGCATGCTTGGATCTCCCTTCTGGAATTTAGTACTAGCGTACCACGCTTAGCTCCTGGCGTGCCACACTAGTGCATTTTTGTGGCGTTTGCCCCCAAGTGACACGCCAATCTCACACGCCTAGCTTCTTATTTGTCTTCTTCCCATTTTTGGTACCTTTTTCACCTGCAATTCAGCACAACTCATCTCAAAGTAGTGTACCATAATATTCATTAAATAATGCATGAATTATACTGATCAAATGAGATTTGTGCTCTTTTATGGTCTTCTTTATGCAAGAAAGAAAGGTAGATGATGCAAGTCATCACAACACCAAACTTAAGCTTTGCTTGTCCCAAGCAAATCAATGTGAGTAAAACTTTTATATATTGAGGCCTTGGTTTCGAATGATTGCAAAACAACTAAGAGTAAAACTAAGTGCATAACACATGTATGAATGTTTTAATTGTCATGGAAAGCTCTTGGGTCCTTGAGGGTTCACTCAGGTATAGGCTTTAGGGGTCCTTTCTATTGATTGTCACCTTGAAGTAGTAAAGGTTGTTTTGCTTTCTTGACCACGACTCTAAGTGTTCTGTCTCAAGACAACCCTTTAATTAGGCTTTCAACTAGCACTCCTAAACCAGTTGGTTTTAGGGTACTGGGTGTTGAGACACCCCTAAGAATTTACTTGCCCAGGACTCTTCTTGACACATCTTCACCACAAGCATCTACTTGGATCATTTATTCTTTTTGAGCTTTTTAATGTTTCTTTTTCTTTTTTATCCCAATAGTTAATGCTCAGAGCCTTGGGTCTTTATTGCTTACTACTTCTTGGTTCTATGGATATTCAAGGAACACCCCTTAGTCTTCCCTTTGTTATACCTTCTAGGACTAGTTCTCTCCATGACTCATTTTCTTTTTAGTTCATCCAAGGTTCTACACTTAGCTTCTTGTTTCTTAGTTTGTTCGATGATCCCTCTTGGCCTTGGTCTCTCTTATTGTTTTTGCACAACTCACAGTAACTCTTATGGAGACAAGCTCTACTTTCATTTAAGTTGTAAAGAAGACTTGAAATACATGGCATTTTCTTTCTTAAAAAAAGACTCATAAAGACTTTAAACAGTAATTGAAACTAAGCATAAAGCATAAACTATCCCAGCATGCTTATTCAATAAGTTAATAAAGCAAAAGCTTAAACAGAATTCAGAAATTGGAAAGTGTCAACCATGGGACTCAACAACCTTGAGCAGCTTCATCTTTAGTTCATTGGCCGCTTCCTTTTGTCCTTCTTCTTGTGAGTGGATGAGCCACCTTCACCCGGCATGGAAGAACCTTCTTGAGCCTTGGTGTCTTTGGGCTTCCAGAATCCTAGCCTCCTCATGTAATCCTTCTCATCTTCCTTATGTTTGGCAAGGATTTCCTCTTGTCTTGCACTTAGCTCTTCCATCCCTTGCATGAAGGTTGGTTAACTTGGGTTTAGAGCGGCAACATCATTACACAAGTGATTCAGGTTTGCTTGTGTGTTGATGTCATACTACTTCCTGGATATGGTCCTGGCATCATAGAGATGCCTGAACTCGGCCAAGTTCCTCTATTGTCACTTGCCTTGCTCTCCTATTTTGTCCAGTGTGCTTCGCACCTCTCCCTAGTCAAATTGTTCTTGCTGCTCCTTCCTCATATGCTCCCAATTCTCTTGGAGTTGTTGAATGTTTTGGTTGACTTGGCTCCATTGTTGTTGCTGAGCCTCCTTGAATTGATTGACATCTTCCCTCAAGTGGTGTAGATCTTCCCTCATTTGGTGTACATCTCCTTGCATTTGCTCCCAATTGAATCCCTCTGGAAATTGTTGATATTGGTAGTGTGGTGGTGGTTGAAGTGCTAGAAAGTGAGGTTGTTCTTCTGCCTCCCCTCTTCTTGTTGTTGTGGTTCATGAGCATGGGCTCTTCGTTCTCTAGCTCTGTTGAGTGGGTGGACAGCCACCACTTTGGCCATCTTCTTGGCAGTGATGAACTTGTCTTGCTTCACAATCACCTCATCAATAATCTTTTCAACTCCAGCCTCATCACACAGCCTTTGTATAATGCTGGGGAATGCCAACCTTGTGTTGTCACTAGTACTTTTCAGCACTTTGTTGATATTGTTGGCAATCATCTCTCCCACATTGATGTTCTCTCCTTTCATGATGCTGTAGATGAGCACAGCTCTCTCCTTGGTCACCTCTGAAGTGTTGGATATGGGGATTAGGGACCTCCTCACAAATTCTAGCCACCCTCTAGCTTAGGGGCTCAATTCTCTTCTCCTCAATAGGTTAGGTATCCCATCCTTGTCATTGATCCATTGCACATTCATCACACATATTTCGCTCAAAATCTCCTCAAACACAGGTTCTTGTTGCTTCATTCTCTCTTTATAGCTCCGAGTGGAGCTTGTCCTCTTCACCATTAGCATTCTTTCTATGCTAGAGGGGCTATAGTCAATGGATTTCCCCCTCACATAGCTAATGTAGCCATATTGTTGCCCTGGTTGAGGTACTGCATTGGCATACAACTCTCTCACCAAGCTTTCTATCACTTTCCTTGGTGGGTTGCATAGGAGTGACCAACCCCTCTGTTCAATCTCAATGTTGATCTCAATGTGCTCATTCCTCCCTAGTTGGAATCCAACTTCTGGAATGATTTCCCTTTCACTCACCCAACCATAAAATTGGTTTTGGTTGAATGTAGAGAGCAACTTGTAGGTATTAAAAGAGCTTAAGGATCTAGAGGTTGGTTCCCTGATTCTTCTTTTCTTTGAGGCTGAGCTTTTTGGTGGTGCCATTAAGTTGGGAGAGTGTGAAAAAAAGGGGGTTGAATGAAAGAGAAGGCAAAACAAGGTTTTGCTCCAACACCAAACTTAGGACTTGATTGTCCCAATCAAGAAAAAGAAAGAAAATAAGGGATAGTAGAAAATGAAAGGAGATGCGAAGGTGAGTGTTGTAGAGGTTGTTGAAGTGGGAGAGGAGATGGGGTGTGAGGCTTTTATAATGGGTGAATGATGTGGTTCGAAGGTGGGAAATAAAAGGGATTAAATGTTTTCCCACTTTGGGAAGTGGTGCCTAGCGTGGGAAGAGGCGCCAACTCTTTTCTCAATGTGTCTTCTGCGTGTGTTGAGTTCCAAAGTGCAAGTACACTTTGACTTCCTTGTTTTGTGAGTTGTTTACCATGTGGACCCCATCTTCTCTCGTAAAATTGAAACTGAACCCATTAGTGATGATAAAATAACCCCTTCACAATTCTTCTCATCAAGAATAAATTGGGTTGCAACTGATGGGTGTCCCTTGGGACACCAAACTTAATTCTTTGGCATCTTAATAAATTGATTTCATCATTGTGTATTTAATGTGTTCATAAGAGTGGAATAACATCAATCTTTTCATTTTCTTTTGATTCTAAACTTCTCTGAACTCATTAAATCACATTCATGTTCTTACCCAAAACATTAAGTGCTTTCAAATTGGGTGAATTGGGCTACTATATTATCATTGATGGTGGCTACACCAAACTTAATCTCTGGGCTTACTCTTCAAAATCAACTTGTTCTCAGCCTAGATTAAGTGGGTGAAAGGCCACACCAAACTTAGCACTTTAGCTAGTTCTCAGCCCATTCACTCATCATTAGTTATGCATTCATCAAGTTGCAAATCCCAAATAAAAAGAAATAAAAGAGTGTAAAGAAGATATAACTATCAAAGCTAACATCAAACTTCCTAATCTACAATTGTAAACTAATCATAGTTACTGAAAATTAAGCTATCTAATTCACAGAATTTAAACTACATCTAAGAGAAGCAATTAAATAAAAAAGGATAAAGTGTTGGGGTGCCTCCCAACTAGCGCTTCTTTATTGTCATTAGCTTGACATTCTTTCATCTTTAGCTGAGCTTGTAGCTCACTCTCTGCTCCTCCAAGGAGCCTCCCAAGTAGTGTTTGAGTCTATGGCCATTGACAGAAAAAAGTTCTCTGAGTCTTTTCTTCCATGAGCTCCACATGACCATAGGGAAACACTTTGAGTATGGTGAAAGGTCCTGACCATCGAGACTTAAAGTTTTCCAGGGAAGAACTTGAGTCTTGAGTTGTAGAGTAACACCTTCTGCCCTTCAGTGAACTCTCTCCTTGCTATCTTTTGGTCATGCTACCTTTTTGTATTTTCTTTGTAGATTTTCGCATTCTCATATGCTTGACTTCTAAACTCTTCTAGTTTATTGAGTTGCATTAATCTCTTTTCTCCAGCAGCTTGCTCATCAAAATTGAGTAGTTTTAGAGCCTAGAAGGCTCTGTGCTCCAATTCAACTGGTAAGTGGCAAGCCTTGCCAAATACTAGTTGGTATAGTGACATCCCAATGGGAGTCTTGAAGGCCGTCCTGTAGGCCCATAGAGCATCGTCTAGTTTCCTAGACCAGTCCTTTGCTGAACTTCCAACAGTTTTTCAAGTATTTGTTTCAGCTCTCTGTTGGAGATCTCGGCTTACGCGTTAGTCTATGGGTGCTATGGAGTTACCACTTTGTGTTTGACTCCATATCTGAGAAGGAGTGCTTCCAATTGTTTGTTGCAGAAGTGTGATCCTCCATCACTACTGAGAGCTCTGGGAACTCCAAATGTGCTGAAGATATTCCTTCTCAAGAAGCTTATCACAACCTTGTTGTCATTTGTTGCAGTAGCTATGGCCTCTACCCATCTCGAAACATAATCAACAACCACTAATATGTAGCTATTTGAGTATGAGGTTGGGAATGGTCCCATGAAATCTATTTCCCATACATCAAATAGTTCCAGCTCTAGTATGTATTGCTGTGGCATCTCATTCTTCTTGGTTAGATTACCAGCCCTTTGACATTCATCACACCTTGACACAATTTCCTTGGCATCTTTAAAAACTTTTAGCCAGTAAAATCTGGATTGGAGCACTTTTGCTGCTGTCCTTTCTCCACTGAAGTGACCTCCATATGCTGATCCACGGCACTACCATAATACTTGCTGCCCTTCTTCATGGGGTATACACCTTCTTAGGACACCATCATTACACTTTTTGAACAAATAGAGGTCATCCCAGATGTAGTGTTTGGCATCCTTGATTAGCTTCCTCCTCATGTGCTTATTGATGTTAGTTGGTAGCTCCCTAATAGCCTTGAAGTTAGCTATGTCTGCAAACCAAGGTGCTACTCAAATCATCATCAATTGTTCATCAGGAAAGCTTTTATTTACTGCTACTTGCTATATTTCTTCTTCTTGTGGGATCCTTGAGAGGTGGTCAGCTACTTTATTCTCTGCTCCACTCCTATCTTTAATCTCAATATCAAATTCTTGGAGCAGCAAGATCCACCTTATTAGTCTAGGCTTAGATTCTTGTTTGGTAAGCAAGTACTTGAGTGCTGCATGATCAGTGAACATAATTACTTTTGAGCCAATGAGATATGATCTAAACTTATCAAAAGCAAAAACTGTGGCTAAAAGTTCTTTCTCTGTGGTGGTATAGTTCCTTTGATTCTCATTAAGGACCTTGTTAGCATAGTAGATTACATGTATTAGCTTGTCTTTCCTCTGTCCTAGAACAGCACCAATAGCAAAATCAGATGCATCACACATTAGTTCAAAGGGAAGATCCCAACTTGGTGGTGCTATAATAGGTGCAGAGGACAGTCTCTTTCTGAGTTCATCAAAGGCTACCATATATTCTCTATCAAAAACAAAAGGAGTATTTGAGACAAGTAGGTTGCCAAGGGGTTTTGCAATCTTTGAAAAATCTTTAATAAACCCCCTATAGAACCCAGCATGTCCCAAAAAGCTTCTGATTGCTTTGACATTGCAAGGTGGAGGTAATTTTTCAATTACTTCCACTTTTGCTCTATCTACTTCTATGCCATCCTTTGAAATCTTGTGAACAAGAACCACCCCTTCAGTTACCATAAAATGGCACTTCTCCCAGTTTAAAACAAGGTTGGTTTCTTGACACCTTTTTAGCACAAGAAAACGATGGTATAGGCAATCAGAATATGAGTCCCCAAACACAGAAAAGTCGTCCATAAATACTTCTATAAACTTCTCAATCATATCCGAAAAAATGGAGAGCATGCACCTTTGGAATATTGCAGGTGCATTGCACAATCCAAAGGGCATCCTCCTATAAGCAAATACACCATATAGACAAGTAAATAAAGTTTTTTCCTGATCCTTGAAATCTACAACAATTTGGTTGTAGCCCAAGTATCCATCTAGGAAACAATAATACTCATGTCCTGCTAGTCTTTCAAGCATTTGGTCCATGAATGGTAGGGGAAAGTGATCCTTCCGGGTGGCTTCTGGTGCACGAAATTGTGATCATCAACAATGGCACTAAAGACTTGGAGCTCTCAAACGTGAATCACACTTTGCCATAATTTCGCACAACTAACCAGCAAGTGCACTGGGTCGTCCAAGTAATACCTTACGTGAGTAAGGGTCGATCCCACGGAGATTGTTGGTATGATGCAAGCAATGGTCATGTTGTCAATCTCGGTTAGGCAGATAATAAATGGTTATGGAGTTTGATAGCTTAAAATATAAATAAAACGTAAAATAAAGATAGAGATACTTATGTAAATCATTAGTGGGAATTTCAGATAAGTGCATGGAGATGCTTTATCCCTTTTGAATCTCTGCTTTCCTACTGCTTTCATCCAATCATTCTTACTCCTTTCCATGGCAAGCTGTATGTAGGGCGTCACCGTTGTCAATGGCTACTTCCCATCCTCTCAGTGAAAATGATCCAAATGCTCTTGTCACAGCACGGCTAATCATTTGTCGGTTCTCGATCATGTCGGAATAGAATCCAGTGATTCTTTTGTGTCTGTCACTACGCCCAACAATCACGAGTTTGAAGCCCGTCACAGTCATTCAATCCCTGAATCCTACTCGGAATACCACAGACAAGGTTTAGACTTTCCGGATTCTCAAGAATGGCCACCAATAATTCTATCTTATACCACGAAGACTCCGATCTTTCGGAATGGAGGCTAAGAGACACGCGCTCGATCTAAGGTAGAACGGGAGTGGTTGTCAGGTACACGTTCATAAGGACGGATGATAATGAGTGTCATGGATCATCACATCCATCAGGGTGAAGTGCAGCAAATATCTTAAAATAAGAGTAAGCTTGAATTGAATAGAAGAACAATAGTAATTGCATTAATTCTCGAGGTACAACAGAGCCCCACACCTTAATCTATGGTGTATAGAAACTCCACCGTTGAAAATACATAAGTGATGGTCTAGGCATGGCCGAGAGGCCAGCCCCCAAAACGTGATCAATAGTCTCCTAAGATGAACAATAGATTAAAACTGAGACCAAACATGTCTAATACAATAGTAAAATGTCCTATTTATACTAGACTAGTTACTAGGGTTTACAGAAATAAGTCTTAGTGCAGAAATCCACTTCCGGGGCCCACTTTGGTGTGTGCTTGGCCTGAGCTTGAGCTTTACACGTGCAGAGGCTTCTATTGGGGTTAAACGCCAAGCTGTAACGTCTGTTTGGCGTTTAACTCTGGTTTGTGACGTGTTTCTGGCGTTTTACTTTAGAATGCAGCATGGAACTGGCATTGAACGCCAGTTTGCGTCATCTAAACTCAAATAAAGTATGGACTATTATATATTTCTGGAAAGCCCTAGATGTCTACTTTCCAACGCAGTGGAGAGCGTGCCATTTGGAGTTCTGTAGCCCCAGAAAATCCATTTTGAGAACAGGAAGGTCAGAATCCAACAACATCAGCAGTCCTTTGTCAGCCTCCTATCAGATTTTTGCTCAGGTCCCTCAATTTCAGCCAGAAAATACCTGAAATCACAGAAAAACACATAAACTCATAGTAAAGTCCAGAAATGTGAATTTTGCATAAAAACTAATAAAAACATCCCTAAAAGTAGCTAGATCCTACTAAAAACTACCTAAAAACACTGCCAAAAAGCGTATAAATTATCCGCTCATCACAATACCAAACTTAAATTGTTGCTTGTCCCCAAGCAAATGAAAATCAAATAGGATAAAAAGAAAAGAATATACTATAAATTCCAAAATATCAATGAATATTAGTTCTAATTAAATGAGTGGGACTTGTAGCTTTTTGCTTCTGAACAGTTTTGGCATCTCACTTTATCCTTTAAAGTTTAGAATGATTGGCATCTCTAGGAATTCAGAGTTCAGATAGTGTTATTAATTCTCCTAGTTAAGTATGTTCATTCTTGAACACAGCTACTTTTATGAGTCTTGGCCGTGGCCCTAAGCACTTTGTTTTCCAGTATTACCACCGGATACATAAATGCCACAGACACATGACTGGGTGAACCTTTTCAGATTGTGACTCAGCTTTGCTAAAGTCCCCAGTTAGAGGTGTCCAGAGCTCTTAAGCACACTATTTTTGCTTTGGATCACGACTTTAACCACTCAGTCTCAAGCTTTTCACTTGGACCTGCATGCCACAAGCACATGGTTAGGGACAGCTTGATTTAGCCGCTTAGGCCTGGATTTTATTTCCTTGGGCCTTCCTATCCATTGATGCTCAAAGCCTTTGATCCTTTTTACCCTTGCCTTTTGGTTTTAAGGGCTATTGGCTTTTTCTGCTTGCTTTTTCTTTTTTTCTTTTATAATTTTTTTGCCACTTTTTTTTTCGCAAGCTTTGTTCTTCACTGCTTTTTCTTGCTTCAAGAATCAATTTTATGATTTTTCAGATAATCAACAAAATTTCTCTTTTTCATCATTCTTTCAAGAGCCAATAATTTTAACATTCATAAACAACAAAATAAAAAATATGCACTGTTCAAATGGTCCAAATGCTCTGTCACAGCACGGCTAATCATCTGTCGGTTCTCAATCAGGTTGGAGTAGAATCCATTGATTCTTTTGCGTTTGTCATCACGCCCAGCCTTCAGGAGTTTGAAGCTCGTCACAGTCATTCAATACCAGAATCCTACTCGGAATACCACAGACAAAGTTGGACTTTCCGGATTCCTGGGATCCTACTCGGAATACCACAGACAAGGTTAGACTTTCCGGATCCCCATGAATGCTGCCATCTATCTAGCCTATACCACGAAGATTCTGTTGGGGAATCTAAGAGATATGCGCCCGGCCTAAGGTAGAACGGAAGTGGTTGTCAGTCACGCGCGTTCATAGGTGAAAATGATGATGAGTGTCACGGATCATCACATTCATCAAAGTGTTGTGAAACGTATATCTTGGAATAAGAATAAAGAGAATTGAATAGAAAGTAATAGTAATTGTATTGAAACTTGAGGTACAGCAGAGCTCCACACCCTTAATCTATGGTGTGCAGAAACTCCACCGTTGAAAATACATAAGTGAAAGGTTCAGGCATGGCCGAATGGCCAGCCCCCTAAAACGTGATCAATAGCCTCTTAAGATGAAGAATAAAACAAAACTGAGACCAAAGATGTAACGTGGTCAAAAAGACTACTAATACAATAGTTAAATGTTCTATATATACTAGACTAGCTACTAGGGTTTACATGAGTAAGTAATTGATGCATAAATCCACTTCCGGGGCCCACTTGATGTATGCTTGGGCTGAGCTTGATCTATCCACGAGCTGAGGCTTTTCTTGGAGTTGAACTCCAAGTTATAACATGTTTTGGGCGTTCAACTCCGGATCGTGACGTGTTTCTAGCGTTTAACTCCAGATAGCAGCATGTACTTGGCGTTCAACGCCAAGTTACGTCGTCAATTTCCGAATAAAGTATGGACTATTATATATTGCTGGAAAGCTCTGGATGTCTACTTTCCAACGCCGTTGCGAGTGCTCCATTTGGAGTTCTATAACTCCAGAAAATCCATTCGGAGTGCAGGGAGGTCAGATTCCAACAGCATCAGCAGTCCTTTTGTCAGCCTTTTTCAGAGTTTTGCTCAAGTCCCTCAATTTCAGCCAGAAATTACCTGAAATCACAGAAAAACACACAAACTCATAGTAAAGTCCAGAAATGTGAATTTAACATAAAAACTAATGAAAACATCCCTAAAAGTAGCTTGAACTTACTAAAAACTACCTAAAAACAATGCCAAAAAGCGTATAAATTATCCGCTCATCACAACACCAAACTTAAATTGTTGCTTGTCCCTAAGCAACTGAAAATCAAATAGGATAAAAAGAAGAGAATATACTATAAATTCCAAAATATCAATGAATATTAATTCTAATTAGATGAGCGGGACTTGTAGCTTTTTGCTTCTGAACAGTTTTGGCATCTCACTTTTTCCTTTGAAGTTTAGAATGATTGGCTTCTCTAGGAACTTAGAATTTCGGATAGTGTTATTGACTTTCCTAGTTAAGCATGTTGATTCTTGAACACAGCTACTTATGAGTCTTGGCCGTGGCCCTAAGCATTTTGTTTTCCAGTATTACCACCGGATACATAAATGCCACAGACACATGACTGGGTGAACCTTTTCAAATTGTGACTCAGCTTTGCTAGAGTCCCCAGTTAGTGGTGTCCAGAGCTCTTAAGCACACTCTTTTTGCTTTGGATCACGACTTTAACCACTCAGTCTCAAGCTTTTCACTTGGACCTTCATGACACAAGCACATGGTTAGGGACAGCTTGATTTAGCCGCTTAGGCCTGGATTTTATTTCCTTTGGGCCCTCCTATCCATTGATGCTCAAAGCCTTGGATCCTTTTTACCCTTGCCTTTTGGTTTTAAGGGCTATTGACTTTTTCTGCTTGCTTTTTCTTTCTTTCTTTCTATTTTTTTTCGCCATTCACTGCTTTTCTTGCTTCATGAATCAATTTTATGATTTTTCAGATCATCAATAACATTTCTCTTTGTTCATCATTCTTTCAAGAGCCAACAGTTTTTTAACATTCATAAACAGCAAGATAAAAAATATGCACTGTTCAAGCATTCATTCAGAAAACAAAAAGTATTGTCACAACATCAATTTAATTAAACTAATTTCAAGGATAAATTCGAAATTCATGTACTTCTTGTTCTTTTGAATTAAAACATTTTTCATTTAAGAGAGGTGGAGGATTAATGGAATTATTCATAACTTTAAGACATAGTTACTAACTACTAATGATCATGAAGTAGAGACACAAAACATAGATAAACATACAACATAAAAACCGAAAAGCAGAAAGAAATAAGAACAAGGAATGAATCCACCTTAGTGGCGTCTTCTTCTTGAAGGACCAACAATGTCCTTAAGCTCTTCTATGTCCCTTCCTTGCCTTTGTTGCTCCTCCCTCATTGCTCTTTTATCTTCTGTTATTTCATGGAGAATGATGGAGTGCTCATGATGTTCCACCCTTAATTGTTCAACATTGTGGCTCAAATCTTCTAAGGAAGTGTTGAGTTGTTCCCAATAGTTGTTGGAAGGAAAGTGCATCCCTTGAGGCATCTCAGGGATTTCTTGATGATGAGCTTCCTCATGCATCTCTTGAGAACCATGGAGAGTTTCTCTTGCTTGCTCTATCCTTTTCTTGGTGATGGGCTTATCCTCTTCAATGAGGATGTCTCCTTCTATGATAACTCCAACTGAGTAACATAGATGGCAAATAAGGTGAGGAAAAGCTAGCCTAGCCATGGTGGAGGGCTTTTCGGCTATTTTGTAGAATTCATTGGAGATGACTTCATGAACTTCTACTTCCTCTCCAATCATGATGCTATGAATCATGATGGCCCGATCCACAGTAACTTCAGATCGGTTGCTAGTGGGAATAATGGAGCGTTGAATGAACTCCAACCATCCTCTAGCCACAGGCTTGAGGTCCAGTCTTCTTAGTTGAACTGGCTTGCCTTTGAAGTCTCTTTTCCATTGAGCTCCTTCCACACATATGTCCATTAGGACTTGGTCCAACCTTTGATTAAAGTTGACCCTTCTAGTGTAGGGGCGTTCATCTCCTTGCATCATGGGCAAGTGAAACGCCAACCTCACATTTTCCGGACTAAAATCTAAGTATTTCCCCCGAACCATTGTGAGATAATTCTTTGGATTCGGGTTCATACTTTGATCATGGTTCCTAGTGATCCATGCATTGGCATAGAACTCTTGAACCATTAAGATTCCGACTTGTTGCATGGGGTTGGTTAGGACTTCCCAACCTCTTCTTCGGATCTCATGTCGGATCTCCGGATACTCATTTTTCTTGAGCTTGAAAGGGACCTCAGGGATCACCTTCTTCTTTGCCACAACATCATAGAAGTGGTCTTGATGGCTTTTGGAGATGAATCTTTCCATCTCCCATGACTCGGAGGTGGAAGCTTTTGTCTTCCCTTTTCCTTTTCTATAGGATTCTCCGGCCTTAGGTGCCATTGATGTTAATGGAAAAACAAAAAGCTTATGCTTTTACCACACCAAACTTAAAATATTGCTCGCCGTCGAGCAAGAGAAGAAAGAAGAGAAGAAGAAGAAGAAGAAGAAAATGGAGGAGATGATGGGAGATGGATTCAGCCAAGGTATAGTAGAGGGGATAGTGTTGTGTGAAAATGGAGTGGAATGGAGGGGTTTACATAGGGAGAGGGGAGAGGGTAGGTTCGGCCATTTAGGGTGGGATTGGGTGGGAAAATGTTTTTGAATTTGGAAGGTAGGTGGGGTTTATGGGGAAGGGTGGATGGATGTGAGCGGTGAATAGGTGATTGGGAAGAGAGATTGAGGTGATTGGTGAAGGGTTTTTGGGAAGTGTGACATGGGGAAGAGTAAAATAGGATTAGGAGGTAAGGTGGGAATATGTTAGGTGGGGATCCTGTGGGGTCCACAGATCCTGAGGTGATCCTGTGGGGTCCACAGATCCTAAGGTGTCAAGGAATTCCATCCCTGCACCAAATAGGCATGTAAAATTCCTTTGCACACCATTCTGGCGTTTAAACGCCGAGTGGTGCACATTCTAGGCGTTCAACGCCCACATGTAACATGTTTCTGGCGTTGAACGCCAGTTTCATGCTTGTTACTGGCGTTCAGCGCCAGCTTTTCCTCTAGGCACATTCCTGGCGTTCAAACGCCAGAATGTTGCTTGTTTCTGGCGTTCAGCGCCAGATTCATGCTCTGTTCTGGCGTTGAACGCCAGCCAGATGCTCCTTACTAGCGTTGAACGCCAGTCTGTGCTTCCTCCAGGGTGTGATTTTTCTTCTGCTATTTTTTTATTCTGTTTTTAATTTTTATATTTTTTTTCGTGACTCGACATGATCATGTACCTAATAAAACACAAAATAACAATAAAATAAAAATTAGATAAATAAAATTGGGTTGCCTCCCAACAAGCGCTTCTTTAATGTCAATAGCTTGACAGTGGTTCTCATGGAGCCACAAAGGTGATCAGGTCAATGTTGTATAGTCCCAACACCAAACTTAGAGTTTGGATATGGGATCTTAACACCAAACTTAGAGTTTGGTTGTGGCCTCCCAACACCAAACTTAGAGTTTGACTGTGGGGGCTCTTCTTGACTCTGAACTGAGAGAAGCTCTTCATGCTTACTCTCTTTTGTCACAGAGGGATGGCCATGTGCCTTAAACACAAGGTAGTCCCCATTCAATTGAAGGACTAATTCACCTCTGTTGACATCTATCACAGCTCCTGCTGTAGCTAGGAAAGGTCTTCCAAGGATGATGCATTCATCCTCTTCCTTCCTAGTGTCTAAGATTATGAAATCAGCAGGGATGTAAAGGCCTTCAACCTTTACTAACACGTCCTCTACTATTCCATAAGCTTGTCTCAATGACTTGTCTGCCAATTGTAATGAGAACAAGGCAGGTTGTACCTCAATGATCCCCAGCTTCTCAATTACAGAGAGTGGCATAAGATTTATCCCTGACCCCAGATCACATAGAGCTTTTTCAAAGGTCATGGTGCCTATGGTACAAGGTATTAAGAACTTGCCAGGATCTTGTTTCTTTTGAGGTAAAATTTTCTGAATCCAGGTGTCTAGTTCACCAATGAGCAAGGGAGGTTCACTTTCCCAAGTCTCATTACCAAACAACTTGGCATTCAGCTTCATGAAAGCTCCTAAATATTGAGCAACTTGCTCTCTAGTCACATCTTCATCCTCTTCAGAGGAAGAATAGTCTTCAGAGCTCATGAATGGCAGAAGGAGATTTAATAGAATCTCTATGGTCTCTATATAAGCCTCAGATTCCTTTGGATCCTTAATAGGAAACTCCTTCTTGCTTGAGAGACGTCCCAGGAGGTCTTCCTCACTAGGATTTTCGTCCTTCTCCTCCCTTGTGCATTCGGCCATATTGATCACATCAATGGCCTTGCACTCTCCTTTTGGATTCTCTCCTGTATTGCTTGGGAGAATACTGGGAAGAGTTTCAATGACTTTCTTACTCAGCTGGCCCACTTGTGCCTCCAGATTTCTGATGGAAGATCTTGTTTCACTCATGAAACTGAAAGTGGCCTTTGACAGATCAGAAACTAGATTGGCTAAATTAGAAGTATTTTGTTCAGAATTCTCTGTCTGTTGCTGAGAAGATGATGGAAAAGGCTTGCTATTGCTCAGCCTATTGCGTCCACCATTGTTAAAGCCTTGTTGAGGCTTTTGGTGATCCTTCCATGAGAAATTTGGATGATTTCTCCATGATGAGTTATAGGTGTTTCCATAAGGTTCACTCATGTAATTAACCTCTGCCATGGCAGGGTTCTCAGGATCATAAGCTTCTTCAGAAGCTGCCTCTTTAGTACTGTTGGATGCATGTTGCCATCCATTCAGATTTTGAGAGATCATGTTGACCTGTTGAGTCAACACTTTGTTCTGAGCCAATATGGCATTCAGAGCATCAATTTCAAGAACTCCTTTCTTCTGAGGTATCCCATTATTCACAGAATTCCTCTCAGAAGTGTACATGAATTGGTTGTTTGCAACCATGTCAATGAGTTCTTGAGCCTCTTCAGGCGTTTTCTTTAGGTGAATAGATCCACCTGCAGAATGGTCCAATGACATTTTCGAAAATTCAGATAGACCATAATAGAATATATCTAATATGGTCCATTCTGAAAACATGTCAGATGGGCACCTTTTGGTCAGCTGCTTGTATCTTTCCCAAGCTTCATAGAGAGATTCACCATCTTTTTGTTTGAAGGTCTGAACATCCACTCTAAGCTTGCTCAGCTTTTGAGGAGGAAAGAATTTATCTAAGAAGGCAGTGACCAGCTTATCCCAGGAGTCCAGGCTATCCTTGGGTTGTGAATCCAACCATATTATAGCTCTGTCTCTTACAGCAAAAGGGAAAAGCATGAGTCTGTAGACTTCAGGATCAACTCCATTCGTCTTTACAGTCTCACAGATCTGCAAGAACTCAGTTAAAAACTGATAAGGATCTTCAGATGGAAGTCCATAAAACTTGCAGTTTTGTTGCATTAAGGCAACTAGCTGAGGTTTCAGCTCAAAGTTATTGGCTCCAATGGCAGGAATGGAGATGCTTCTTCCATCAAATTTGGACGTTGGCTTTGTGAAGTCACCAAGCATTCTCCTTGCATTGTTATTATTTTCGGCTGCTATCTCCTTCTCTTGTTCAAAAATTTCTGAAAGGTTGTTTCTGGATTGTTGTAATTTAGTTTCTCTTAGTTTCCTTTTCAGAGTCCTTTCAGGTTCAGGACCAATTTCAACAAGAGTGCCTTTTTCCCTGTTCCTGCTCATATGAAAGAGAAGAAAACAAGAAAAGAAGAGGAATCCTCTATGTCACAGTATAGAGATTCCTTTATGTTAGTAGAAGAAGAAAGGGGATAAGAGTGAAGAAGAGTGGGTTCGAATTTTTAGATGAAGAGAGGTGAAGAGAAGTGTTAGTAAATAAATAATTAAATAGAATAAAAAAAGAGATGGAGAATTTCGAAAATAATTTTGAAAATGTGGTTAGTGATTTTCGAAAATCAAAGATAAGATATAATTAAAATTAAAATTTAAAACAATTAAAAAGAATTTTTGAAAAAGAGAGAAGTATTTTCGAAAATTAGAGAGGGATAGGTAGTTAGTTGATTTTGAAAAAGATAGGAAACAAACAAAAAGTTAGTTAGTTGATTGAAAAAGATATTAAAATCAAATTTGAAAAAGATAAGAAGATAAGAAGTTAGATAAGATATTTTGAAATCAAATTTTGAAAAAGATAAAATTTTTGAAAAAGATAAGATAAAAGATAAAAAGATTTAATTCAAAAATTTGAAATTACTTACTTCACTAACAAGAAACTACAAGATAAGATTCTAGAACTTAAAGATTGAACCTTTCTTAACAAGAAAGTAACAAACTTCAAATTTTTGAATCAATCACATTAATTGTTAGCTAATTTTCGAAAATATGATATAAAGATAAGAAAAAGATTTTGAAAAATATTTTAAAAAAGATTTTTGAGATTTTCGAAAAATAGAAAAAAATGAAAAAGATATAATTGTTGAAAAAGATTTTGAAAAGATAAGATTTTTAAAATTCAAAATTTGACTTGACTTGTAAGAAACAACTAATTATGAAAATTTTTGACTAAGTCAACTCAAATTTTTGAAAATTTGGAGAAAAATAAGGAAAATATATTTTTTTTATTTTTGAATATTTTAATTATGAGAGAGAAAAATTAAAAACGTCATTTTTGTGTTTTTCTCTTTTCTTTATGGATCAAAACAAAGAATGCATGCAAGAACACTATGAATGTCAACATGAACACCAAGAACACTTTGAAGATCATGATGAACATCAAGAACATAATTTTGAACAATTTTTTATGCAAAGAAAACATGCACGACACCAAACTTAGAAATCTTTAATGCATGGACTCTAACAAACGAAAAATGCACATGAAAAACAACAAACAACACAAAACAAGAAATCATCAAGATCAAACAAGAAGACTTATCAAGAACAACTTGAAGATCATGAAGAACACTATGAATGCTTGTATTTTTCGAAAAAATGCAAGAAAAAATTTTTAAAGCATGCAATTGACACCAAACTTAAAAGTTAACTCAAGATTCAAACAAGAAACACAAGATATTTTTTATTTTTATGATTTTATGATTTTTTTTGTATTTTTATTAATTTTTTCGAAAATAAAGTTTGGAAAACAAAAAATAAAAGAAAAATTTTGATTGTGATCAACAATAATGGCTCTTTGGCATGTGCCTAAAAACTAACTCAGCACTTTCTTTTCACAACTCCGTTCAACTTAACCAGCAAGTGTACTGGGTCATCCAAGTAATACCTTACGTGAGTAAGGGTCGATCCCACAGAGATTGTGGTATGAAGCAAGCTATGGTCACCTTGTAGATCTCAGTTAAGTGGATTCATAGGGTCAAATGTAATTGGATTAGATAATTTAAAAGATAAATAAAATAAAAAGATAGAAATACTTATGTAAATCAATAGTGGGAATTTCAGATAGGCGTATGGAGATGCTGTGCTCCTCTCGAATCTCTACTTTCTTATTGCTTTCATCCAATCCTTCTTACTCCTTTCCATGGCAAGCTGTATGTAGGGCATCACCATCATCAATGGCTACTTTTAATCCTCTCGGGAAAATGGTCCTATGCACTGTCACTGCACGGCTAATCGTCTGGAGGCATCACCCTTGTTGATAGCTACATCCCATCCTCTCAGTGAAAATGGTCCAAATGCTCTGTCACAGTACGGCTAATCATCTGTCGGTTCTCAATCAGGTTGGAGTAGAATCCATTGATTCTTTTGCGTTTGTCATCACGCCCAGCCTTCAGGAGTTTGAAGCTCGTCACAGTCATTCAATACCGGAATCCTATTCGGAATACCACAGACAAGGTTAGACTTTCCGGATTCCCGGGATCCTACTCGGAATACCACAGACAAGGTTAGACTTTCCGGATCCCCATGAATGCCGCCATCTATCTAGCTTATACCACGAAGATTCTGTTGGGGAATCTAAGAGATATGCGCCCGGCCTAAGGTAGAACGGAAGTGGTTGTCAGTCACGCGCGTTCATAGGTGAGAATGATGATGAGTGTCACGGATCATCACATTCATTAAAGTGTTGTGCAACGTATATCTTGGAATAAGAATAAAGAGAATTGAATAGAAAGTAATAGTAATTGTATTGAAACTTGAGGTACAGCAGAGCTCCACACCCTTAATCTATGGTGTGCAGAAACTCCACCGTTGAAAATACATAAGTGAAAGGTTCAGGCATGGCCGAATGGCCAGCCCCCAAAAACGGGATCAATAGCCTCTTAAGATGAAGAATAAAACAAAACTGAGACCAAAGATGTAACGTGGTCAAAAAGACTACTAATACAATAGTTAAATGTTCTATATATACTAGACTAGCTACTAGGGTTTACATGAGTAAGTAATTGATGCATAAATCCACTTCCGGGGCCCACTTGGTGTATGCTTGGGCTGAGCTTGATCTATCCACGAGCTAAGGCTTTTCTTGGAGTTGAACTCCAAGTTATAACATGTTTTGGGCGTTCAACTCCGGATCATGGCGTGTTTCTGGCGTTTAACTCCAGATAGCAGCATGTACTTGGCGTTCAACGCCACGTTACGTCATCAATTTCCGAATAAAGTATGGACTATTATATATTGCTGGAAAGCTCTGGATGTCTACTTTCCAACGCCGTTAAGAGCGCGCCATTTGGAGTTCTGTAGCACCAGAAAATGTAGTTCGAGTGTAGGGAGGTCAGATTCCAACAGCATCAGCAGTCCTTTTGTCAGCCTTTTTCAGAGTTTTGCTCAAGTCCCTCAATTTCAGCCAGAAATTACCTGAAATCATAGAAAAACACACAAACTCATAGTAAAGTCCAGAAATGTGAATTTAACATAAAAACTAATGAAAACATCCCTAAAAGTAGCTTGAACTTACTAAAAACTACCTAAAAACAATGCCAAAAAGCGTATAATTTATCCGCTCATCAACAGTCAAATGCTCTACTACTGAGCTATGGACCCTTGAGATGAATCTCTCCATCTCCCATGACTCGGAGGTGGAAGCTTTTGTCTTCCCTTTCCTCTTTCTAGA
Organism: Arachis hypogaea; assembly: GCF_003086295.3. NCBI lineage: Eukaryota > Viridiplantae > Streptophyta > Magnoliopsida > Fabales > Fabaceae > Arachis > Arachis hypogaea. Next base: position 46,523,519 of record NC_092042.1, on the reverse strand, counting down.
GGTTTCTCCGGCCTTAGGTGCCATCAATGGTTATGGAAAAACAGAAAAGTTATGCTTTTACCACACCAAACTTAGAATGTTGCTCGCCCTCGAGCAAAGGAAAGAATAGAAGAAGAAGAAGAAGATATGGAGGAGATGGAGAGAGATGTGTATTCGGCCAAGGGGGAGAAGAGAGGGTTGTATGGTTCGTTCATATAGGCTGGGTTTGGGTGGCAAAGAGTGGATGTATGTGATTGGTGAAGGGGTAATGGGGAAGAGAGATTGAGGTGATTGGTGAAGGGTATAGTGTTATTGGATTATGTGAAGAAGAGAGGATTGGGGTAGGTGGGGATCCTGTGGGGTTCACAGATGTTGAGGTATCAAAGATTTCTCATCCCTGCACCTTTTAAGCGTGTAAAACGCCCTTTGTATGCAATTCTGGCGTTTAACGCCAGACTGATGCTTGTTTCTGGCGTTAAACGCCAGCTCTATGCTTGTTTCTAGCGTTAAATGCCAGCTTTCCCCAGGGTGCAATCCTGGCATTTGAATGCCAGACTGCTGCTTGTTTCTGGCGTTCAACACCAGCTTCATGCTCTGTTCTGGCGTTAAACGCCAGCCAGATGCTCCTTACTGGCGTTCAAACGCCAATAAGCTCTTCCTCCAGTGTGTGCTGTTTCTTCTGCTGTTTTTGATTCTGTTTTTAATTTTTGCAATTGTTTTGTGACTCCACATGATCATAAACCTAATAAAACAGAAAAGAACAATAGAAATATAGATAAATAAAAATTGGGTTGCCTCCTAATAAGTACTTCTTTAATGTCAATAGCTTGACAGTAAGCTCTCATGGAGCTTCACAGATCATCAGAGCATTGTTGGGACCTCCCAACACCAAACTTAGAGTTTGAAGGTGGGGGTTCAACACCAAACTTAGAGTTTGGTTGTGGCATCCCAACACCAAACTTAGAGTTTAACTGTGGGGGCTTTGTTTGACTCTGTATTGAGAGAAGCTTTTCATGCTTCCTCTCCATGGTTGCAGAGGAAGATCCTTGAGCTTTAAACACAAGGTAGTCCCCATTCAATTGAAGGACTAGCTCTCCGCTGTCAACATCAATCACAGCTCCTGCTGTGGCTAGGAAGGGTCTTCCAAGAATGATGGATTCATTCTCATCCTTCCTAGTGTCTAAGATTATGAAATCAGCAGGGATGTAAAGGCCTTTAACCTTTACCAACACGTCCTCTACCAATCCATAAGCTTGTTTTATTGACTTGTCTGCCATCTCTAATGAGATTCTTGCAGCTTGTACGTCAAAGATCCCCAGCTTCTCCATTACAGAGAGTGGCATAAGATTTATACCTGACCCCAGGTCATACAGAGCCTTCTCAAAGGTCATGGTACCTATGGTACAGGATATTAAGAATTTACTAGGATCTTGTTTCTTTTGAGGTAGAGTTTGCTGAACCCATGTATCTAGTTCACTAATGAGCAAAGGAGGTTCACCTTTCCAAGTCTCATTACCAAACAACTTGGCATTCAGCTTCATGATGGCTCTTAGATATTGAGCAACTTGCTCTTCAGTTACATCTTCATCCTCTTCAGAGGAAGAATAGTTCTCAAAGCTCATGTATGGTAAAAGGAGGTTCAATAGAATATCTATGGTCTCTAGGTGAGCCTCAGATTCCTTAGGTTCCTCAATTAGGAACTTGTTTCGAGGGTTACCTGAAACTGTAGGTCGATCTCGGACGAGATCTTCTGTGTTGGTCGGAGCCGACGTGTCCAGCAGGTGTACGGCGATCGGAACTGATGTGTCCGATTTGTTGGACTTGGTGGTGGTGCTGATCCTGTGTCCCTGGAGGGTGGGGGGTACCTGCAAGGGACTCCGATGCTTAAGTTAGCAAGGGTATTAAGCAGGTATTGAGTAGAATCAGAGTATGAGTTATACCTGGGTGCTCCAGTGTATTTATAATGGCGAGAAGTGACCTTTCTAGATAAGATAAGTTAGTTATCTTATCTTATCTTATCTTATCTTTGGGTGAGGTCAGCTTATCTTCAACGGAATCGCCTTTATCTCTGTAGGCTGGGATTGCCTCTGGATTTGGGTCGTGTTCCTCTATTTGGGCCCTTTATTTGGGCTTTCCTGTTGATTTGGCCGAGCCCTTTGAGAAGAGGTCGGATAGTCTGACCTAAAGAGGTCGGTCGCCTTGTCGCTAAACATCCTGGGTCGGTCATCTCGACCCAGGGTATGAACAGAACTCCTTTTTGTTCATAGGACGTCCCAGGAGGTCTTCCTCACTGGGGTTCACGTCCTTCTCCTCCTTTGTGCATTCGGCCATATTGATTATATCAATGGCCTTGCATTCTCTTTTTGGATTCTCTTCTGTATTGCTTGGAAGAGTACTAGGAGGAGTTTCAGTAATTTTCTTACTCAGCGAACCCACTTGTGCCTCCAAATTTCTAACGGAGGACCTTGTTTCACTTATGAAACTTAAAGTGGCCTTAGATAGATCAGAGACTATGTTTGCTAAGCTAGAGGGGCTCCGCTCAGAATTCTCTGTCTGTTGCTGAGAAGATGATGGAAAAGGCTAGCTATGGCTAAGCCTGTTTCTTCCACCATTATTAAAGCCTTATTAAGGCTTTTGTTGATCCTTCCATGAGAAATTTGGATGATTTCTCCATGAGAAATTATAGGTGTTTCCATAGGATTCACCCATGTAATTCACCTCTGCTATTGCAGGGTTCTCAGGATCATAAGCTTCTTCTTCAGAAGATGCCTCTTTAGTACTGTTGGATGCATTTTGCCATCCATTCAGACTCTGAGAAATCATGTTGACTTGCTGAGTCAACATTTTGTTCTGAGCCAATATGGCATTCAGAGTATCAATTTCAAGAACTCCCCTCTTCTGAGGCGTCCCATTACTCATAGGGTTCCTCTCAGAGGTGTACATGAATTGGTTATTTGCAACCATGTCAATGAGTTCTTGAGCTTCTGCAGGCATTTTCTTTAGGTGAATGGATCCACCTGCAGAATGGTCCAGTGACATCTTAGAAAGCTCAGGTAGACCATCATAGAATATATCTAAAATGGTCCACTCTAAAAGCATGCCAGAAGGACACTTTTTGGTCAATTGCTTGTATCTTTCCCAAGCTTCATAGAAGGATTCATCATCTCTTTGCTTGAAGGTCTGAAAATCCACTCTAAGCTTGCTCAGCTTTTGAGGAGGAAATAACTTGGCCAAGAAGGCCGTGACCTGCTTATCCCAAGAGTCCAGGCTATCTTTAGGTTGTGAGTCCAACCATATTCTAGCTCTGTCTCTTACAGCAAAGGGGAAAAGCATGAGCCTGTAGACTTCAGGATCTACTCTATTAGTCTTAACAGTATCACAGATCTGCAAGAATTCAGTTAAAAACTAATAGGGATCTTCTGATGGAAGTCCATGAAACTTGCAGTTCTGTTGCATTAGAGCAACTAGTTGAGGATTCAGCTCAAAATTGTTTGCTCCAATGGCAGGGATTGAGATGCTTCTTCCATAAAATTTGGAAGTAGGTGTAGTATAATCACCAAGCATCCTCCTTGCATTATTGTTGTTGTCATTATTTTCAGCTGCCATCTCCTCTTCTTTTTCGAAAGTTTCTGTAAGGTTGTCTCTGGATTGTTGTATTTTTGCTTCAACAAGAATGTTCTTGTCCTTGCTCCTGCTCATATGAAAAAGAAGGAAACAGAAAATATAGGGATCCTCTTTACCACAGTAGAGAGATTCCTAATCTGAGCAACAAGATGAACCGTCAGTTGTCCAAACTCGAACAATCCCCGGCAACGGCGCCAAAAACTTGGTGCACGAAATTGTGATCATCAACAATGGCGCCAAAGACTTGGAGCTCTCAAACGTGAATCACACTTTGTCACAACTTCGCACAACTAACCAGCAAGTGAACTGGGTCGTCCAAGTAATACCTTACGTGAGTAAGGGTCGATCCCACGGAGATTGTTGGTATGGAGCAAGCTATGGTCATCTTGTAAATCTCAGTTAAGCTGATAATAAATGGTTATGGAGTTTGATAGTTTAAAATATAAATAAAACGTAAAATAAAGATAGAGATACTTATGTAAATCATTGGTGGGAATTTCAGATAAGTGTATGGAGATGCTTTATCCCTTTTGAATCTCTGCTTACTGCTTTCATCCAATCATTCTTACTCCTTTCCATGGCAAGCTGTATGTAGGGCGTCACCGTTGTCAATAGCTACTTCCCATCCTCTCAGTGAAAATGGTCCAAATGCTCTTGTCACAGCACGGCTAATCATCTGTCAGTTCTCGATCATGTCGGAATAGAATCCAGTGATTCTTTTGCGTCTGTCACTATGCCCAATAATCGCGAGTTTGAAGCTTGTCACAGTCATTCAATCCCTGAATCCTACTCGGAATACCACAGACAAGGTTTAGACTTTCCGGATTCTCAAGAATGGTCGCCAATAAATCTAGCTTATACCACGAAGACTCCGATCTTTCGGAATGGAGGCTAAGAGACACGTGCTCGATCTAAGGTAGAACGGGAGTGGTTGTCAGGCACGCGTTCATAAAGACGGATGATGATGAGTGTCACGAATCATCGCATCCATCAGGGTGAAGTGCAGCAAATATCTTAGAATAAGAATAAGCTTGAATTGAATAGAAGAACAATAGTAATTGCATTAATTCTCGAAGTACAGCAGAGCTCCACTCCTTAATGTATGGTGTGTAGAAACTTTACCATTGAAAATACATAAGTGATGGTACAGGCATGGCTGAGAGGCCAGCCCCCAAAACATGATCAATAGTCTCCTAAGATGAACAATAGATTAAATCTGAGACCAAAGATGTCTAATACAATAGTAAAATGTCCTATTTATACTAGACTAGTTACTAGGGTTTACAGAAATAAGTCTTAGTGCAGAAATCCACTTCCGGGGCCCACTTTGGTGTGTGCTTAGGCTGAGCTTGAGCTTTACACGTGTAGAGGCTTCTCTTGGGGTTAAACGCCAAGTTGTAACGTCTGTTTGGCGTTTAACTCTGGTTTGTGACGTTTTTCTGGCGTTTTACTCCAGAATGCAGCATGGAACCGGCGTTGAATGCCAGTTTGCGTCATCTAAACTCGAATAAAGTATGGACTATTATATATTGCTGGAAAGCCTTGGAGGTCTACCTTCCAACGCAGTTGAGAGCGCGCCGTTTGGGGTTTTGTAACTCCAGAAACGCCATTTCGAGTGCAGGGAGGTTAGAATCCAACAGCATCAGCAGTCCTTTGTCAGCCTCCTATCAAATTTTTGCTCAGGTCCCTCAATTTCAGCCAGAAAATACCTGAAATCACAGAAAAATACACAAACTCATAGTAAAGTCTAGAAATGTGAATTTTTCATAAAAACTAATAAAAACATCCCTAAAAGTAGCTAGATCCTACTAAAAACTACCTCAAAATAATGCCAAAAAGCATATAAATTATCCGCTCATCAGCTTCATTAAGTTTTCGGTAGTCAATGCACATATGCCATGCGGTTACCATTCTTGTGGGTATCAATTCATTCTTCTCATTTGCCATAACAGTGATCCCTCCCTTCTTAGGAACTACTTGCACTGGGCTTACCCAAGGGCTGTCTGAGATGGGGTAGATCACCCCTACTTACCACAACTTCAGCACTTCTTTCTGAACTACTTCATTCATAGTTTGGTTTAGCCTCCTTTGTTGCTGTCTTGAGGGTTTGGCATCTGGTGCATGAAATTTATACTCACACTATGTAATTCCGCACAACTAACCAGCAAGTGCACTGGGTCGTCCAAGTAATACCTTACGTGAGTAAGGGTCGAATCCCACGGAGATTGTTGGCTTGAAGCAAGGTATGGTTATCTTATTATTCTTAGTCAGGATACCAATAAGGTTCTTTAGTTTCAATTGTAAAACGTGAAAGGGCATAAAATAAGTAATTGTTATTCAATAATGGAGAATATGTTGGAGTTTTGGAGATGCTTTGTCTTCTGAATCCCTGCAACATAATGCTTTCTTACTTTCAAACATGCAAGGCTCCTTCCATGGCAAGCTGTATGTAGGGTGTCACCGTTGTCAATGGCTACTTCCCATCCTCTCAGTGAAAATGGTCTAAATGCTCTATCACAGCACGGCTAATCATCTGTCGGTTCTTGATCATGTCGGAATAGGATCCATTGATCCTTTTGTGTCTGTCACTACGCCCAACATTCGTGAGTTTGAAGCTCGTCACAATCATCCAATCCCTGAATCCTACTCGGAATACCATAGACAAGGTTTAGACTTTCCAGATTCTCAAGGATGTTGCCAATGGATTCTAGCTTATACCATGAAGACTCTGATCGATTAAAGAATCCAAGAGATATTCATTCAATCGAAGGTAGAACAGAGGTGGTTGTCAGGCACGCGTTCATAGGTTGAGAATGGTGATGAGTGTCACGGATCATCACCTTCTTCATATTGAAATGCGAATGAACATCTTAGATAGGAACAAGCGTGTTTGAATAGAAAACAGAAATAATTGCATTAATTCATCGAGAGACTGTAGAGCTCCTCACCCCCCAACAATGGAGTTTAGAGACTCATGCCGACAAAGAGTACAAAGTTCAGATCTAAAAATGTCATGAGATCAAAATAAGTCTCTAAAAGTTGTTTAAATACTAAACTAGTAACCTAGGTTTACAGAAATCCACTTCTGAGGCCCACTTGGTGTGTGCTGGGATTGAGACTTGAGCTTCTCATGTGCCTGGGCTGTTTCTGGAGTTAGACATCAGGTTGTAACCTATTTTTGGCGTTTAACTCCAACTTGCAACCTGTTTCTGGCGTTCAACGCCAGAATGCAACATGGAATTGGCGTTAAATGCCAGTTTACGTCCTTTATCTTCAAGCAAAGTATGAACTATTATATATTTCTGGAAAGCCCTGGATGTCTACTTTCCAACCCAATTAAGAGCGCGCCAATTGGACTCACGTGGCTCCAAAAAATCCATTCCGAGTGCAGGGAGGTCAGAATCCAACAACATTAGCAGTCCTTTTTCAGCCTAAATAAGATTTTTGCTCAGCTCCCTCAATTTCAGCCAGAAAATACCTGAAATCACAGAAAAACACACAAACTCATAGTAAAGTCCAGAAATATGGATTTTGCCTAAAAACTAATAAAAATATACTAAAAAGTAGCTAGAACATACTAAAAACTACATAAATTACCCCCAAAAAGCATATAAAATATCCGCTCATCAGCATCCTCTTCAAGTAAGATTTTATGCATGCACATTGAAGGACTGATCCCCTTTAAATCTGAAAGTGTCCAGCCTATGGCATCCTTGTGTTGTCTCAGCACTTGGATAAGTTCCTCTTCTTGTTCCTTACACAGACTTGAATTTATGATCACTCGGTAAGTGTTGTTAGCACCCAGATATGCATACTTCAAGCTGGGTGGTAAGGCTTTCAGCTCTAGTTTTGGTGACTCTGCGTCTTTATTGTCTGTGGTAGTTGGCATGATTGAGTTCCTCATGGTTGCTTATGGTAGTTTTCCCATCTGATGCCTGCTCCAGCTCAATATTTTCTTCGCATTGTTCTTCTCCCATAACTTATTGAACTATCTGTTCCATGGTGTCTACCAGCATGCATTCTCCTATGGGTTCCTTGGGGTAACTCATTGCTTTGAAGACGTTGAAGACCATTTTCTCTTCATGCAATCTCAAGACTAATTTCCCTTTCTGCACATCAATGATGGCTCCAACAGTAGCTAGAAATGGTCTTCCTAAGATAATTGATGTGTTGGCCTTTTCTTCTATGTCCAGCACAACAAAATCAGCAGGGAAAATAAACTCCCCCACTTTCACTAGCAAGTCTTCCACCACCCCATGTGGAAACTTAAATGTTCTGTCAGCCAATTAGAGTGCCATTCTTGTTGGCTTGGCTTCCTCAATCTTCATCCTTCTCATCATGGTTAGGGACATAAGATTTATGCTAGCTCCCAAATCACACAAAGCTTTCTCAATAGTGATGTCCCCTATGATGCAGGGGATTTGAAAACTCCCTGGGTCTTTCAGCTTTTGAGGTAACTTCTTCTGTATGATGGCGCTGCATTCTTCAGTCAACACTATGGTTTCTTTTACCTCCCAGTTCCTCTTTTTGGTTATAAGCTCCTTCAAGAACTTGGCAAAGAGTGGCGTTTGTTCTAATGCCTCAGCAAATGGTATGTTGATTTGGAGCCTCTTGAAAATCTCTAGGATCTTAGAGAACTGGCCATCCTTCCCATCTTTTCTCAATCTTTGTGGGTATGGTGCCTTTGGCACACAAGGCTTCAAAACTGGTTTTGGTGGAGGTGAAACTGGGGTCTCCCCTTCATCCTCGTTTCCATGTTTTGGTGCAACCTCTTCATGATTATCTTTGCTTGATGCTCCTTCCTCTACAACCTTCCAACTTCTTAGAGTTATGGCTTTGCATTCTCCTCTTGGGTTAGTCATGGTATCGCTGGGAAATATGTGTGTGGAAAATGGAATTTGCTTGGACAAAATTTCCACTTGTGCTTCCAACTTTGAGATTGATGCACCTTGATTTTTCAGATTTGACCTGTATTCCTCTTGATTAGCATCTATCCTTCTGTCAGTTTGTGCTTGTCTGTCCATGAGGGAGGAGACTGCCCCTAAAATCTAGGTTGATAGTTGTGCTATTGTAGCCTCCATCCTCTCAAAGTTGCTCTTGATTTTGCATTGTTGCATAGTTGAGGATGGTGCATCTTGATTGAGGTTGTTGTGTATGGGTTGGTTGTTATGGTAGGCTATGTTTCGTGAGTTATGGTAGGGTCTATGGTTCCCTGTTTGATGGTTGGGGTTGTAGTTTTGTTGATTTGATGGATAAGGCTTGTTGTTGTCCTGGTTATGGTTTTGTTGATTTTCCCACCCAAAGTTTGGGTGGTTCTTTCAACCTGGGTTGTATGTCTTAGAGTGTGGGTCATATGGTATTCTGGATGAATTGTGCACATAATTGACTTGTTCCCAGTCACCTTCAGATTCTAATGCATTTTCTTCTTGTTGAGGAGTTTGGTCTTGAATGACTGAGGCTTGGTTGGCCTCCATCCTCTTGGTTAAGGCTGCTATTTGTGCTGCAATTGCCTTGTTCTGAGCTAACAAAGCAGCTACAGAATTGAGTTCTAGCACTCCCTTCTTCTGAGTCCTTTCTGAGGCATAGAAATACTCATTTTTAGCTACAGTTTCAATGACGTCTATGGCCTTTTCAATGGTTTTCTTTTTGTTGAGTGAGCCTCCTAAAGAGTGATCCACTGCCTTCTTTGCTTCATAGGATAGTCCCTCATAAAAGATATGTAGTTGTACCCATTCATTGAACATTTCCAGTAGGCATCTTCTTGTTAGATTTTTGAATCTCTCCCAGACCTCATAGAGTGTTTCTCCATCTTGTTGTCTGAAAGTTTGCACCTCAGCTCTCAGCCTATTGATTCTTTGTGGAGGGTAAAATCTTGCAAGGAATCTGTTCACAACCGCCTCCCATGTAGTTAGGCTATCCTTGGGAATGATTCCAACCACTTTGCTGCATTATCTCTGAGTGAGAAAGGGAACAAGAGTAGTTTGTAGATGTCAGGGTGTACCCCGTTAGACTTTACAGTATCACATATCCTCAAGAATGTGCTGAGATATTGATTAGGATCTTCTTGGGCACTTCCTCTATATGAGCAATTATTCTGAACAAGTGTAATGAGCTGAGGCTTCAGCTCAAAGTTATTGGCATGAATTGTTGGCTTTAGGATGCTGCTGCCACAATTCCCTGGGTTTGGGTTGATGTAGGAGCCTAAGACTCTCCTTTCTTGCCCATCATGATTGACTGGGCCTCCCCTAGCATGGTTATGAACTTCTTCCTCATGATGATTCTTCATATTCTCCTCCATGTTTGTTTCAAAATACTCTTCCTCTTCCTCGGCACCAACGACTCTCTTCCCTCTTGCTTCCCTCCTTAATCTAAAGAGGGTCCTCTCAGGTTCAGAATCAAAGGAAGTTGAAGCTCCACTTTTCCTACCTGTCATACAACAAATCAAGACAAAAAGCAAGAAAGAAAGTGGGTGAATGAATTACTTTGTTAGAATGGTTGTTAGTGTGAGTGGTGTAATTGATCAAACAGTTAGAAGGGTGGAAATGTGGATAATCAAAGAAGAAAGAAATAGAGCTCAAAATAAAATAAAAAAATGCTAAATAAAAGAAATTAAAATAACAAGGAAATTAAATTGCTTAATCTAGCTCTCCAATCAATTTAATCACCGTCAAATTTGAGCCAATCCCCGGCAACGGCGCCATAAAACTTGATGACCCAAATTCACTACCCCTTTTAAAAATTTAGTGAATAAGTTCTTTTGGAAAGTGCACCAAAATTATCGCCAAGTAATAACCCACAGTGGAGTGGGATCGTATCCACAGAGATTGGAAAATCCAAGCAGTTTTAATTGATTGAAGAATTAGTCAAGCGGATCAATAGGATTGTGAAGTGTAGAATTGTAAATGGCATAAATTTAAATGACTAGAATATAAAGAAAAGCAATAAAGTACAGAATTAGAAATTGCAGAATGTAAAGTGCTGAATCAAAAATGACTTGAATGTAAATGGGAATGGGGAATTGATGAATGTAAAATTAAGCTATAAAGAAATGGATAGATAAAAATAGGGGAATTCATTGAGATTGGGAGATGGTGTCTCTTTGGATCAAATATAGCTTATATCTTCTTCAATCATGCAACTCATTGACCTCTTGGCAATCTTGATTGATTGAGCCCCAATCCCTTGGTGACTCAATCTCTCAAATCTTGATCAATAGCTAATTCCTTGGTCTAATTGCTCATGAAGAGAGATACGCTTGGTCCCTGATTATACCACACACCCTTGTAGGTCCAGGTAGAAGGGGGATTATATGTCACGTATCCCATCACCAAAACCCAGAATCTACTCAAGTGTGAGAAGGGATTTCAAGCATGGTTTCATGTTTCCTTTCCCAAGGTTCACATGAAACCCAATTGCATTCAATCTCTTTCCCAAGATAATTGAACACTAAGCATTAAGAACGAAATTCCTTCTAGCAAATCAAGAGAAGATGAAGAGAAGAAGAATTTCACTATTATCAATCCATCAAGTACAACAGAGCTTCCTCTCTCAATGAGAGGAAAGGTAGCTACTCATAGCTTGAAAAGTACTCAAAAGTGGAGTGTAAAAGTGGATCTAGAACTAACTGCTTAACCCCTCTTCAATACTCTTTGGGGGTATTTATACTACTCTTAGTGAAAATAAAGAAATTACAAAAGTGAAAAAGGGAAAATTACATTTTGGAGGGAAAGAAAACGCTCAATAAACGTGACTCCTTAGCTGGCGTGTGGTGCACGAAATTGTGATCTTCAATGGCGCCATCAACATGGTACGCTCAATTGCAATCTCAACTCTATATCACAACTTCACACAACTAACCAGCAAGTGCACTGGGTCGTCCAAGTAATAAACCTTACGCGAGTAAGGGTTGATCCCACGGAGATTATTGGTATGAAGCAAGCTATGGTCATCTTCTAAATCTCAGTCTGGCGAACTCAAATGGTTATGGAGGATAACATAAAACACAAAATAAGGATAGAGATACTTATGCAATTCATTGGTGAGAATTTTAGATAAGCGTATGGAGATGCTTTGTCCCTTCCGTCTCTTTGCTTTCCTACTGTCTTCATCCAATCCTTCTTACTCCTTTCCATGGCCAGCTGTATGTTGGGCATCATCGTTGTCAATGGCTACAGTCCCGTCCTCTCAGTGAAAATGTTCAACGTGCTCTGTCACAGCATGGCTATTCAGCTGTCGGTTCTCGATCATGTCAGAATAGAATCCAGTGATTCTTTTGCGCCTGTCACTAACGCCCCACAATCGCGAGTTTGAAGCTCGTCACAGTCATTCAATCCTTGAATCCTACTCAGAATACCACAGACAAGGTTTAGACCTTCCGGATTCTCTTGAATGCCGCCATCAATTCTAGCTTATACCACGAAGATTCCGATTAAGAAATCCAAGAGATAAACATTCAAGCCTTGTTTGCTTGTAGAACGGAAGTGGTTGTCAGGCACGCATTCATAACTGAGAATGATGATGAGCGTCACATTCATCATGTTCTTGGGTGCAAATGAATATCTTAGAACAAGAATAAGCTGAATTGAATAGAAGAACAATAGTAATTGCATTAATACTCGTGGTACAGCAGAGCTCCACACCTTAATCTATGGTGTGTAGAAACTCCACCGTTGAAAATACATAAGAACAAGGTCTAGGCATGGCTGAATGGCCAGCCTTCCAAAGAGGATTCAATCATAAAAACATGATCAAAAGATTCAAGTGATCAAAAGACTCAAGTGATCAAAAGACGAAAATACAATAGCAAAAGGTCCTACTTATAGAGAACTAGTAGCCTAGGGTTTACAAAAATGAGTAAATGACATAAAAATCCACTTCCGGGCCCACTTGGTGTGTGCTTGGGCTGAGCATTGAAGCATTTTCGTTTAGAGACTCTTCTTGGACTTAAACGCCAGCTTTTGTGCCAGTTTGGGCGTTTAACTCCCATTCTTGTGCCAGTTCCGGCGTTTAACGCTGGGCAGTTTTGAGCTGATTTGGAACGCCGGTTTGGGCCATCAAATCTCAAGCAAAGTATAGACTATTATACATTTCTGGAAAGCCCAGGATGTCTACTTTCCAACGCAGTTGAGAGCGCGCCAATTGGGGTTCTGTAGATCGAGAAAATCCACTTCGAGTACAGGGAGGTCAGAATCCAACAGCATCTGCAGACCTTTTCAGCCTCTAAATCAGATTTTTGCTCAGGTCCCTCAACTTCAGCCAGAAAATACCTAAAATCACAGAAAAACACACAAAATCATAGTAAAGTCCAGAAAAGTGAATTTTAACTAAAAACTAATAAAAATATAGTAAAAACTAACTAAAACATACTAAAAACAATGCCAAAAAGCGTACAAATTATCCGTTCATCACAACACCAAACTTAAATTGTTGCTTGTCCCCAAGCAACTGAAAATCAAATAAGACAAAAAGAAGAGAATATGCAATGAATTCCAAAAACATCTATGAAGATCAGTATTAATTAGATGAGCGGGGCTTTAGCTTTTTGCCTCTGAACAGTTTTGGCATCTCACTTTAACCTTTGAAATTCAGAATGATGGGCTTCTATAGGAACTCAGAATCCAGATAGTGTTATTGATTCTCCTAGTTAAGTATGATGATTCTTGAACATATCTACTTTATGAGTCTTGGCTGTGGCCCAAAGCACTCTGTCTTCCAGTATTACCACCGGATACATACATGCCACAGACACATAACGGGGTGAACCTTTTCAAATTGTGACTCAGCTTTGCTAGAGTTCCCAATTAGAGGTGTCCAGGGTTCTTTAGCACACTCTTTTTGCCTTGGATCACAACTTTATTATTTCTTTTTCTTTTCCCCTTTTTTTTCGTTTTTTTTCTTTTTTTTTTTTTGAATTCACTGCTTTTTCTTGCTTCAAGAATCATTTTTGTGATTTTTCAGATCCTCGGTAACATGTCTCCTTTTTCATCATTCTTTCAAGAGCCAACATTCATGAACAACAAATTCAAAAGACATATGTACTGTTCAAGCATACATTCAGAAACCAAAGTATTGCCACCACATCAAAATAATTAATCTGCTATAAAATTCAAAATTCATGCAATTCTTCTCTTTTTCAATTGAGAACATTTTTCATTTAAGAAAGGTGATGGATTCATAGGACATTCATAACTTTAAGGCATAGACACTAAGACACTAATGATCATAAAACACAAACATGGATAAACATAAGCATGAAAATTTCGAAAAACAGGAAAATAAGGAACAAGGCAAGTTAAAGAACGGGTCCACCTTAGTGATGGCGGCTTGTTCTTCCTCTTGAAGATCTTATGGAGTGCTTGAGCTCCTCAATGTCTCTTCCTTGCCTTTGTTGCTCCTCTCTCATGATTCTTTGATTTTCTTTAATTTCATGGAGGAGGATGGAATGTTCTTGATGCTCCACCCTTAGTTGTCCCATGTTGGAACTCAATTCTCCTAGGGAGGTGTTGATTTGCTCCCAATAGTTTTGAGGAGGAAAGTGCATCCCTTGAGCATCTCAGGGATTTCATGATGAGTGGGGTCTCTTGTTTGCTCCATCCTTTTCTTAGTGATGGGCTTGTCCTCATCAATGAGGGTGTCTCCCTCTATGTCAACTCCAACTGAATAACAGAGGTGACAAATGAGATGAGGGAAGGATAACCTTGCCAAGGTAGGGGACTTGTCCGCCACCTTATAAAGTTCTTGGGATATGACCTCATGAACTTCTATTTCTTCTCCAATCATGATGCTATGAATCATAATAGCCCGGTCTATAGTAACTTCAGACCGGTTGCTAGTGGGAATGATTGAGCGTTGGATAAACTCCAACCATTCTCTAGCCACGGGCTTGAGGTCATGCCTTCTCAGTTGAACCGGCTTCCCTCTTGAATCTCTCTTCCATTGAGCGCCCTCTTCACAAATGTCTATGAGGACTTGGTCCAACCTTTGATCAAAGTTGACCCTTTTTGAGTTTGAAAGGGACCTCGTGGATCACCTTCTTCTTGGCCATAACTTCATAGAAATGGTCTTGATGCACCCTTGAGATGAATCTCTCCATCTCCCATGACTCGGAGGTGGAACCTTTTGCCTTTCCTTTCCTCTTTCTAGAGGTTTCTCCGGCCTTAGATGCCATAAATGGTTATGGAAAAACAAAAAGCAATACTTTTACCACACCAAACTTAGAAGTTTTGCTCGTCCTCGAGCAAAAGAAGAAGAAGAGAGTAGAAGAAGAAGAAATAGAGGAGATGGAGGTGGCTTTGTGGTTCGGCCAAAGGGGAGAAGTAGTGTTTAGGTTGTGTAAAAATGAAGGAGTGAAGATGGGTTTACATATGAGTGGAGAGGGGGTGTATGGTTCGGCTATTATGGGTGGGTTTGGGAGGGAAAGTGGTTTAAATTTGAATGGTGAGGTAGGTAGGGTTTTATGAAGGATGGATGTGAGTGGTGAAGAGAATAGTGAGATTTGATAGGTGAGAGATTTTTGGGGAAGAGGTATTGAGGTGATTGGTGAATGGGTGAAGAAGAGAGAGAGTGGTGGGGTAGGTGGGAATCTTGTGAGGTCCACAGATCCTGAGGTGTCAAGGAAAATTCATCCCTGCACCAAGTGGCGAGCAAAAATGCTCTTTTTGCCAATTCTGGCGTTAAACGCTGGGCTGGTGCCCATTTCTGGCGTTTAACGCCAACTTCTTGCCCTTTCCTGGTGTTTAACGCCAGTCTGGTGCCCCTTTCTGGCGTTAAACGCCCAGAATGGTGCCAGACTGGGCGTTAAACGCCCATTTGCTGCCCTTACTGGCGTTTAAACACCAGCAAGTTTTCCCCCAGGGTGTGCTATTTTTCTTTCTGTTTTTCATTCTATTTTTGATTTTTCAATTGATTTTGTGACTTCCCATGATCATCAACCTACAGAAAACATAAAATAACAAAAGGAAAATAGATAAATATAACATTGGGTTGCCTCCCAACAAGCGCTTCTTTAATGTCAGTAGCTTGACAGTGGGCTCTCATGGAGCCTCACAGATACTCAGAGCAATGTTTGAACCTCCCAACACCAAACTTAGAGTTTGAATGTGGGGGTTCAGCACCAACTTAGAATTTGGTTGTGGCCTCCCAACACCAAACTTAGAGTTTGACTGTGAGGGCTCTGTTTGACTCTGTTTTGAGAGAAGCTCTTCATGCTTCCTCTCCATGGTTACAGAGGGATATCCTTGAGCCTTAAACATAAAGGATTCTTCATTCACTTAAATGATCAATTCTCCTCTGTCAACATCAATCACAGCCTTTGCTGTGGCTAGGAAGGGTCTGCCAAGGATGATGGATTCATCCATGCACTTCCTAGTCTCTAGGACTATGAAATCAGCAGGGATGTAACGGTCTTCAATCTTTACCAGAACATCCTCTACAAGTCCATAAGCTTGTTTTCTTGAATTGTCTGCCATCTATAGTGAGATTCTTGCAGCTTGTACCTCAAAGATCCCTAGCTTCTCCATTACAAAGAGAGGCATGAGTTTTATGCTTGACCCTAGGTCACACAAAGCCTTCTTGAAGGTCATGGTGCCTACTGTACAAGGTATTGAGAACTTCCCAGGGTCCTGTCTCTTTTGAGGTAATATCTGCCTAGTCAAGTCATCCAGTTCTTTGGTGAGCAAAGGGGGTTCATCCTCCCAAGTCTCATTACCAAATAACTTGTCATTTAGCTTCATGATTACTCCAAGGTACTTAGCAACTTGCTCTTCAGTGACATCTTCGTCCTCTTTAGAGGAAGAATACTCATCAGAGCTCATGAATAGCAGGAGTAAATCCAATGGAATCTCTATGGTCTCAGTGTGAGCCTCAGATTCCCATGGTTCCTCATTAGGGAACTCATTGGAGGCCAGCGGACGTCCGTTGAGGTCTTCCTCAGTGGCGTTCACTGCCTCTTCCTCCTCTCCAAATTCGGCCATGTTGATGGCCTTGCACTCTCCTTTTGGATTCTCTTCTGTATTTCTTAGAAGAGTACTAGGAGGGAGTTCAGTAACTTTCTTACTCAGCTGACCTACTTGTGCCTCTAAGTTTCTAATGGAGGACCTTGTTTCAGTCATGAAACTTTGAGTGGTTTTGATCAGATCAGAGACCATGGTTGCTAAGTCAGAGTGGCTCTGCTTAGAATTCTCTGTCTGTTGCTGAGAAGATGATGGAAAAGGCTTGCCATTGCTAAACTTGTTTCTTCCACCATTATTATTGTTGAAACCTTGTTGAGGTCTCTATTGATCCTTCCATGAGAGATTTGGATGATTTCTCCATGAAGGATTATAGGTGTTTCCATAGGGTTCTCCCATGTAATTCACCTCTTCCATTGAAGGGTTCTCAGGATCATAAGCTTCTTCTTTAGATGAAGCGTCCTTAGTACTGCCTAGTGCAGCTTGCATTCCAGACAGACTTTGAGAAATCATATTGACTTGCTGAGTCAATATTTTGTTCTGAGCCAATATGGTATTCAGAGTATCAATCTCAAGAACTCCTTTCTTCTGATTCGTCCCATTGTTCACAGGATTCCTTTCAGAAGTGTACATGAATTGGTTATTTGCAACCATTTCAATGAGTTCTTGAGCTTCTGCAGGCATCTTCTTCAGATGAAGAGATCCTCCAGCAGAGCTGTCCAATGACATCTTGGACAGTTCAGACAGACCATCATAGAAAATACCTATGATGCTCCATTCAGAAAGCATGTCAGAAGGACACTTTCTGATCAATTGTTTGTATCTTTCCCAAGCTTCGTAGAGGGATTCACCTTCCTTCTGTCTGAAGGTTTGGACTTCCACTCTAAGCTTACTTAATTTTTGAGGTGGAAAGAACTTTGCCAGGAAGGCATTGACTAGCTTTTCCCAAGAGTTCAGGCTTTCTTTAGGTTGTGAATCCAACCATATCCTAGCTCTGTCTCTTATAGCAAAAGGGAATAGCATAAGTCTGTAGACCTCAGGGTCAACCCCATTGGTCTTGACAGTGTCACAGATTTGCAAGAATTCAGCTAAAAACTGATGAGGATCTTCCAATGGAAGTCCATGGAACTTGCAATTCTGTTGCATTAGTGAAACTAATTGAGGCTTAAGCTCAAAGTTGTTTGCTCCAATGGCAGGGATAGAGATGCTTCTCCCATAGAAGTCGGGAGTAGGTGCAGTAAAGTCACCCAGCACCTTCCTTGCATTGTTGGCATTGTTGTTGTTTTTGGCTGCCATGTCTTCTTCTTTGAAGATTTCTGTTAGGTCCTCTACAGAGAGTTGTGCCTTAGCTTCTCTTAGCTTTCGCTTCAAGGTCCTTTCAGGTTCAGGGTCAGCCTCAACAAGAATGCTTTTGTCTTTGCTCCTGCTCATATAAAAGAGAAGAGAACAAGAAAATATGAAATCCTCTATGTCACAGTATAGAGATTCCTTGAGGTGTTAGAGGAAAAGAAAAATAGAAAGAAGAGGTAGAAGAATTCAAACTTAGAAAGATAGAGTTCGAATTGCACATGTTAGTCCATAAATAGAAAGATGTGAGAAGAGGGGAAGAAATAAATTAAAAAGATTTAAAAAAAACATTTTGAAAATTGATTGATGATTTTCGAAAACTAAGAGTGGGAAAGAAATTAAGTGATTTTTGAAAAAGATTTTGAAATTAGAAATAAAAAAGATATGATTGAAAACTTATTTTGAAAAATATGTGATTAAAAAGATATGATTGAAAAGTTATGGTTTTAAAACGATATGATTGAGAAGATATGATTTGAAAAACAATTTGAAAAGATTTGATTTTTAAAATCAATGACTTGGCTAACAAGAAAAGATATGATTCAAACATTAAACCTTTCTCAATAGAAAAGGCAACATACTTGAATTGTTGAATCAAATCATCAATTGTTAGCAAGTATTTTTGAAAACAGAAAGAAATTGATTTTGAAAATATATGATTGAAAAGATATGATTTGAAAATATATGTTGTATCCATTCTGGCGTTTAACACCCAAAGCTCTACCCTTTTGGGCGTTAAACGCCCAGCCAGGCACCCAGGCTGGCATTTAAACGCCAGTTTTCCTTCTTCACTGGGCGTTTTGAATGCCCAGCTTTTTCTGTGTAATTCCTCTGCTGTATGTTCTGAATCTTCAATTCTTTGTATTATTGACTTGAAAAGACACAAATTAAAAATTTTTTGGATTTTTAATAACGAGGAATAATCAAAATGCAACTAAGATCAAATAAACAATGCATGCAAGACACCAAACTTAGAAGTTTGTATACTACTGACACTAACAAATTGAGAATGCATATGAGAAACAACAAAACACACAAAACAAGAGAATTTAAAGATCAGAGCAAGTAAATCATTAAGAACAACTTGAAGATCAATGAAGACACATGAACGATGCAAGAAGAACAGAAACATGCAATTGACACCAAACTTAAAATGAGACACTAGATTCAAACAAGAAATATTTTTGGTTTTTATGATTTTGTAAATTTTTTTGGATTTTTTTTTCGAAAATTATATGGAGAAGAAAATAAAGAGATTCAAAATGTTTAATAAGAATTTCAGGAATCATGCAATGTTAGTCTAAAGCTTCAGTCTAAAGAAATTAGACATGGCTAGCCAAGCTTCAGCAGGACATTGCATTCAAGAGCTAAATTGATGAAGATCAATCAACTTTGGTGATGATAAGAACATCACCTTGAAACACTAGAATTCATTCTTAAAAATACCTAATCTAAGCAACAAGATGAACCGTCAGTTGTCCAAACTCAAACAATCCCCGGCAACGGCGCCAAAAACTTGGTGCACGAAATTATGATCATCAATGGCACCATCAACATGGTACGCTCAATTGCAATCTCAACTCTATATCACAACTTCGCACAACTAACCAGCAAGTGCACTGGGTCGTCCAAGTAATAAACCTTACTCGAGTAAGGGTCGATCCCACAGAGATTGTTGGTATGAAGCAAGCTATGGTCATCTTGTAAATCTCAGTCAGGCGAACTCAAATGGTTATGGAGGATAACATAAAACACAAAATAAGGATAGAGATACTTATGCAATTCATTGGTGAGAATTTCAGATAAGCGTATGGAGATGCTTTGTCCCTTCCGTCTCTCTGCTTTCCTACTGTCTTCATCCAATCCTTCTTACTCATTTCCATGGCAAGCTGTATGTTGGGCATCACCGTTGTCAATGGCTACAGTCTCGTCCTCTCAGTGAAAATGTTCAACGTGCTCTGTCACAGCACGGCTATTCAGCTGTCGGTTCTCGATCATGTCGGAATAGAATCCAGTGATTCTTTTGCGTCTATCACTAACGCCCTTCAATCGCGAGTTTGAAGCTCATCACAGTAATTCAATCCTTGAATCCTACTCAGAATACCACAGACAAGGTTTAGACCTTCCGGATTCTCTTGAATGCTGCCATTAATTCTAGCTTATACCACGAAGATTCCGATTAAGAAATCCAAGAGATAAACATTCAAGCCTTGTTTGCTTGTAGAACGGAAGTGGTTATTAGGCACGCATTCATAAGTGAGAATGATGATTAGCGTCACATTCATCATGTTCTTGGGTGCGAATGAATATCTTAGAACAAGAATAAGCTGAATTGAATAGAAGAACAATAGTAATTGCATTAATACTCGAGGTACAGCAGAGCTCCGCACCTTAATCTATGGTGTGTAGAAACTCCACCATTGAAAATACATAAGAACAAGGTCTAGGCATGGCCGAATGGCCAGCCTCCCAAAGAGGGTTCGATCATAAAAACATGATCAAAAGATTCAAGTAATCAAAAGACTCAAGTGATCAAAAGACGAAAATACAATAGCAAAAGGTCCTACTTATAGAGAACTAGTAGCCTAGGGTTTACAGAAATGAGTAAATGACATAAAAATCCACTTCCGGGCCTACTTGGTGTGTGCTTGGGCTGAGCATTGAAGAATTTTCATGTAGAGACTCTTCTTGGAGTTAAACGCCAGCTTTTGTGCCAGTTTGGGCGTTTAACTCCCATTCTTGTGCCAGTTCCGGCGTTTAACACCGGGCAGTTTTGAGCTGATTTGGAACGCCGGTTTGGGCCATCAAATCTCGGGCAAAGTATGGACTATTATACATTGCTGGAAAGCCCAAAATGTCCACTTTCCAACGCAGTTGAGAGCACGCCAATTGGGCTTCTGTAGCTCTAGAAAATTCACTTCAAGGGCAGGGAGGTCAGAATCCAACAGCATCTGCAGACCTTTTCAGCCTCTGAATCAGATATTTGCTCAGGTCCCTCAATTTCAGCCAGAAAATACCTGAAATCACAGAAAAACACACAAACTCATAGTAAAGTCCAGAAAAGTGAATTTTAACTAAAAAATAATAAAAATATAGTAAAAACTAACTAAAACATTCTAAAAACATACTAAAAACAATGCCAAAAAGCGTACAAATTATCCGCTCATCAGCATGTGGCTGGCGCTTCATCGGCGTGTCACGTGCCCTTCAAAATGGCTTGGCGTGCCACGCTCAATCCTTCAAGTGGCACGCTCGTCCCTTGTCAACCTTGGCGTGCCACGCCTTCGAACTCAAGTTGCACACCATAGTGCCATTCTTGTGTTGGCGTGCCACGCCTTTGAGCTCAAGTGGCACGCCCTTTGATTTTTCCACTTCGTTTGCCTCTGAAAACTTGAACTAGTGTGGCATGCCCAGGGTCTGGCGTGCCACACCCTTGTTATGTGCATGGATAAGCTTCTCTGGAAAGTTACACTAGCGTGGCATGCCCAGGGTCTGGCGTGCCACGCCCCTTTGTGAGTGAGTGGTTCCTATATTTGGCATACCACGTCACGAACTCAAGTGGCACGCCCCAATGATGCTTTGGCCTCTGAATGACACTAGCATGCCATGCCTGGTTGCTCAAGTGGCACGCCTAAGTGAAGAATAGTGATTGGCGTGCCACGCCTTTGATACCAAGTGGCACGCCCCATGTAATTGGCCTCTTCCACCTTTTCTGGAAACTTATACCAGCGTGCCACGCCTAAAGGTTGGCGTGCCATGCCCATGATCTTGTCTCGCTCCAGTAAGTGGCGTGCCACACCTTGCATTCAAGTGGCACGCCAAAGTGACTTTTTGGAA
Source organism: Arachis hypogaea (assembly GCF_003086295.3). NCBI lineage: Eukaryota > Viridiplantae > Streptophyta > Magnoliopsida > Fabales > Fabaceae > Arachis > Arachis hypogaea. Next base: position 46,501,785 of record NC_092042.1, on the reverse strand, counting down.
CTAGCGTGCCACGCCTTCGATACCAAGTGGCACGCCCAAGTGAGGTTGAGAGGTTGGCGTGCCATGCCTTCGACTTCAAGTGGCACACCCAATCTTCAATTGCCTTTAGCCCCTTCTCTGGATCATTGTACCATCGTGCCATGCCATGCTGCTCAAGTGGCACGCCCATGTATTTGTGCACTTTTCAAGCTTGGCGTGCCACGCTTGGGTCTTCAAGTGGCACGCCTAAGTGACTTTTTGAAGCTGGCGTGCCACGCCTTCGACACCAAGTGGCACGCTGTAGTGGAGGTTCTTCTTGAGGTAGTGAGTTGGCGTGCCACGCCTTCGACTTCAAGTGGCACGCCCATAGTAGTTGATGGGTCAAGCGTGCCATGCCCAACCTGGCGCGCCACGCCTCTTTTGTTTCCTTCATTTTGCTCTCTGAAATTTTGTACTAGCGTGCCACGCCTAGTCCCTGGCGTGCCACGCCCACATACATGCTTGGATCTCCCTTTTGGAATTCAGTACTGGCGTGCCACGCATAGCTCCTGGCGTGCCACGCCAGTGCATTTTTGTGGCGTTTGCCCCCAAGTGACACGCCAGTCTCACACGCCCAGCTTCTTGTTTGTCTTCTTCCCATTTTTGATACCTTTTTTACCTGCAATTCAACACAACTCATCTCAAAGTAGTGTACCATAATATTCATCAAATAATGCATGAATTATACTGATCAAACGAGATTTGTTCTCTTTTATGGTCTTCTTTATGCAAGAAAAAATGGTAGATGATGCAAGTCATCAGCTACCTCGAAGATAGGCGACGCGCACGCGTGAAGCACGCGAACGCGTGACCTAGAAAAAATGCAATCTGCGCGAACGCGTGAAAGATGCTTCCGCGTGACTTTGCAGCGACCTATACGTACCTGAAATCGCTGGGGGCAATTTCTGGGCTGTTTTTGACCAAATTTTCGGCCCAGAAAACACAGATGTGAGGCTATAAAGTGGGGGAATGCATCCATTCATAAACACAACTTTTCATTATTCACTTTTCATAATTTAGATGTAGTTTCTAGAGAGAGAGAGAGGCTCTCTCCTCTCTCTAGGTTTAATTCTTCTCAATTTCAGGTTCAATGTTCCTTTGATTTTTTAATGCAAAGAGTGTTTTTCCATTGAATTTTATTATTTGTTTAATTTCTTCCATTAATTTCAATTACCATGTTCCCTTTTTACTTCTTTCATAATTTATGAAAATGGCATTTATGTTAACCAAGTAGATCCCAACTTGACTTCAGAGTTGATTAATATTTGAGACCCTTGAGTAGGAATACTCGAGAGTTAATTGGTAATTGGAAGTTGTTGGCCAGCTTTCTAGTTACTAACACTAACCCTTCCCAAGGGAAAGGATTATTTTCTTGTGAATAGAAGTTGTCTCTTAACTTGACTTTTCTTTATTCAATGAAGGATAACCAAATGGAACAACAACCTATTACTAATTAATCTTGGAAATCCAACAAGGATAAAACTTCAGATTAATCTTCTCTGGGTCAAGGCTTTCTATTTTAATTACGTAAAACCTCTTGTTAATTTTCATCGCTTTAATTCATAATTAATTATTTTATCATTCCTCACTCTAAAAATTCTCAGAAAAACCCATAACCAATAGTAACACACTTCCTTGTAATTCCTTGAGAGACGACCTGAGGTTTAAATACTTTGGTTATTACTTTTATTGGGTTTGCTTTAGTGACAAAAAAGTTTTTGTACGAAAAGATTCTTTGCTGGTTTAGAAGCTATACTTTCAACGAGACTTTATTTGTAAAATTCTTTACTAGCAAAAATTCGTTCGTCAAAATGGCGCCATTGTCGGGGAATTGCAGACGTGTGCCCTATTATTGGTTATTGTAAATATTTTCTTTTTCTTGTTTATTTATTTTTGTTTTTGTTTTTAATTTTTATTAGTTACTGATGCACGAAAACTTGTCTCTCTACAAATTTCCCTTTGACAAGTATACCGAATTGTCTTCAAGTAAAAACTCACAATAGAGTGAGGTCAAATCCCACAGGGATTGATTGGTCAAGCAACTTTAGTTGGAAAGATGTGCTAGTTGAGCTAACAGAAATTGAGTTGAGAATTGCAGAAAATTTAAATAGTGGGAAAGTAAAGTGCAGAAAGTAAATTGCAGAATCTTAAATGGAGATTTGGGAAAATGAGCATGAAGATAAATGACAGAAATTAAAGAGAATGGGTAAGATCAGAAATGGGGGATTCATTGGGCTTAGGAGATGTTACATTCTCTGAATCAAATTCATTCTCATCTCTTCCTCAATCAATGCATTCATTGATCTCCTTGGCAATCTTACGTGATTGGATCCTAATTCCTTGGCAACCCAATCTCTCTAAGCTTTAACAATTGTCCAATTCCTTGATTTAATTGCTCATGGGAAGAGATAAAGCATGGTCACTGATTATACCACATGTATTTCCAAATCAAAGTGTTGGGAGGATTACATGTCACTATATCCGTCCAAATCCCAATTTGGTCCATGGTGCACGAAATTGTGATCACTACAACTCAAATAATCCCCGGTAATGAACCCAAAAACTTGGTGTTCAATACCATGGCATAAACACAACTTCGCACAACTAACCAGCAAGTGTACTGGGTCGTCCAAGTAATAAACCTTACGCGAGTAAGGGTCGATCCCACAGAGATTGTTGGTATGAAGCAAGCTAAGGTCACCTTGTAAATCTTAGTCAGGCAAACTCAAATGGATATGGTGATATACGAATAAAACATAAAGATAAAGATAGAGATACTTATGTAATTCATTGGTGGGAATTTCAGATAAGCGTATGAAGATGCTGGTCCCTTCCGTCTCTCTGCTTTCCTACTGCCTTCATCCAATCCTTCTTACTCCTTTCCATGGCAAGCTTATGCAAGGGTTTCACCGTTGTCAGTGGCTACCTCCCATCCTCTCAGTGGAAATGTTCAACGCACCCTGTCACGGCACGGCTATCCATCTGTCGGTTCTCAATCAGGCCGGAATAGAATCCAGTGATTCTTTTGCGTCTGTCACTAACGCCCCGCCTTTAGGAGTTTGAAGCACGTCACAGTCATTCAATCATTGAATCCTACTCAGAATACCACAGACAAGGTTAGACCTTCTGGATTCTCTTGAATGCCGCCATCAGTTCTAGCCTATACCACGAAGACTCTGATCTCACGGAATGGCTGGCTCGGTTGTCAGGCGAGCGCTCGGTTGTCAGGCGATCAACCATGCATCGTGTATCAGGAATCCAAGAGATATTCACCCAATCTAAGGTAGAACGGAGGTGGTTGTCAGTCACACGTTCATAGGTGAGAATGATGATGAGTGTCACGGATCATCACATTCATCAAGTTGAAGAACAAGTGATATCTTAGAACAAGAACAAGCGGAATTGAATAGAAGAACAATAGTAATTGCATTAATACTCGAGGTACAGCAGAGCTCCACACCTTAATCTATGGTGTGTAGAAACTCCACCGTTGAAAATACATAAGAACAAGGTCTAGGCATGGCCGAATGGCCAGCCTCCCAAAGTGATCTAAGAACTGGATGTCCAAAGATGACTACCAAGATACAATAGTAAAAGGTCCTATATATAGAGAACTAGTAGCCTAGGGTGTACAGAGATGAGTAAATGACGTAAAAATCCTCTTCCGGGCCCACTTGGTGTGTGCTTGGGCTGAGCATTGAAGCATTTTCGTGTAGAGACTCTTCTTGGAGTTAAACGCCAGCTTTTGTGCCAGTTTGGGCGTTTAACTCCCACTTTGGTGCCAGTTCCGGCGTTTAACGCTGGGAATTCTGAGGGTGACTTTGAACGCCGGTTTGGGCCATCAAATATTGGACAAAGTATGGACTATCATATATTGCTGGAAAGCCCAGGATGTCTACTTTCCAACGCCGTTAAGAGCGCGCCAATTGGCCTTCTGTAGCTCCAGAAAATCCACTTCGAGTGCAGGGAGGTCAGAATCCAACAGCATCTGCAGTCCTTTTTAGTCTCTGAATCAGACTTTTGCTCAAGTCCCTCAATTTCAGCCAGAAAATACCTGAAATCACAGAAAAACACACAAACTCATAGTAAAGTCCAGAAAAGTGAATTTTAACTAAAAACTAATAAAAATATACTAAAAACTAACTAGATCATACTAAAAACATACTAAAAACAATGCCAAAAAGCGTACAAATTATCCGCTCATCAGTCCAACATGAGAAAGCATTTCTAGCATGATCTCCTCATCCCTTTTCCAAGGCTCAGAGGAGATTCAATTATGGAGAGTTTCTCTTCCAAGACAACTAACCAATTGAATTAAGATCGAAAGCTTTCTAGTAAATCAAGAGAAAAGAAAGAGGAAAAACAATGTAAACTATAATTGATCCATTAAATTACAACAGAGCTCCCTAACCCAATGAAAAGGGGTTTAGTTATTCATAGCTCTGGAAATGGAAAATGATTGAAAATAATACATTCTCCCGAAACTAGAAAAGTGCAGAAAAGTAAATATACAAGGTGTAGTTCTCCAAATTGCCAAGCTTCGTTCTAGTTCAAAACTACTCCTATATATACTACTCTTCTTGATCTTCTAGTTAGTTCTTCAAGTCTTGGATATGGGCCTTTGATCTTGAGTTGAAGTAGTTACGACCTTCAGTGGGCTCAGCTTTGTTTGCAAAAAAATGTGAGTTAGGCATGGACGTTAGTTAGGACGTTAGTGGTGTTAACGTTAAGTGAGAATGTGGGTTCGAGAACGTTAGTGATGATCACCTTTTCCACTAACATTCCAACCCACTAGTGATCCACGTTAACTTCAACGTTAGTGGCACTAACGTGACCACTAACGTTGCCTCTTGGTCCTTCACAAACGTTATTGGCATTCACCTATTTCAATAGCGTTGGCTCTTTGGGTCTTCTCCCTACGTTAGAGTTCACGTTAGTGTAACTAACGTGACCTTTAACGTGGGCATGCCTAAGCTTCGAGAGCATTAGTGACACTTACCTTTGTCACTAACACTCCAAACGCTCCTCCATCCCACGTTAGAGTTCACGTTAATTGGATTAACGTGACCCCTAACGTGGTGGTACTTGCCATCTCCAACGTTAGTGACAAAGGTGAGTTTCACTAACGTTGGCCCATCATGCTTAGCTCCACGTTACTCTTCACGTTAGTGGTCTTAACGTGACCACTAACGTAGGCACTCTTGGCTTAGTCCAACGTTAGTGATAAAGGTGAGTGTCACTAACATTGGCGATTGCTTCCTCCCCCGACATTAGAGTTCACGTTAATTAGATTAACGTGGCTCTTAATGTGGCTAAATGTGCCTCTGTGGAACATTAATGGCATTCACTTTTACCACTAACGTTGGAGCTTCTCTTTTCCTCCACGTTAGCTACCATGTTAATGTACTTAACGTGGCAACTAACGTGGGCTATGATGGCGTCGAAGGCGTTATTGGCGATCACTTTTTTCATTAACGCTACAAGCTTGTCCCAATTCCACGTTAGTAGTTACGTTAATTAGCTTAACATGAAAACTAACGTGGCTCCTTCTTGCTTCCTTTGTCCTGAAATCAAGCAATTAAAGTGCATCAAAGCTCTATTCCAAGTCATGAGATTATGCATCATCAATTATATCATTCAATTCCTGCCTAATTCTCAAGAACTCAAAGTTCACAATGTTTGCTTGAATCAAGGTGTAAGTGTATTTTCATCCAAAACTTGCTTATTTACTGAAAAAATGCATGAAACTACCCTAAAACAGTAAAAAAAAGGTCAGTGAAACTGGCCAAGATGCCCTGGCATCAGTTACTATGAGTTCTCACCCCCATCGCTTTGAGTTTGGTTCTAATATTGTTGAAAGGAATGAAAGCTATAACAGGAACATGTATCAAGGTCAAAACAATCAAAGATGGACGGAGCCACGAGGATCTGATCAACCCTTTAGGCAACAACACCTTCCAAAATACCATGGACGACAACCATTCTGTGATGCATACCAAGACAATAGTTGTGGTGGACCCTTTCGTGACAACCAACCTCCACTAAATTACTATAGTCAAGAGCCATTCCAGGGAGCATACCAAGATGATGAATATGGTGGACCCCCTTGCAGTTACTAACAAGCCCCACCACAGGCTTATGAACTGCCTCCCCAACATACCTTTGGACCACCATACTCACAAGCCCCATACTACCAAACACTTCCATATGACGCTAACCCATATCCACCATACCAATCACCTTATGAGCCATAGTTAGAACCACCACCTCAATAAACACCATGTCCATATCCATCAATCCAAGAGCACTATGATCCTACTTATGATAGCCGAGCGCAACAAGAATCAAAGGATCGTCTCAAGGAAACAGTGGAAAAATTTCATGCAACCCTTTACCAACTGGAGCAAGCGATCAATCGATTACCTTCCCAATGTTCGGACACTCAAAAAACCCTATGGCTTCATGTGGACAATCTAATGAAGAACATAGCATAAAGGATATACTAGAAACTTCGATGGACAGTAAGGAGCATGACTTTGTACTGGAACAAGTGGAGGAAGCCGAAATCATTGAAGAGAAAGAAGTGGTCGAAGAATTAGGAGATGCGGAACGTCCATGGGAACCTCAAGTCACAAAGCCCCCTTCTAAGGAGTTTAAATTTGATGTTCAGGAGGGTGTACAACCTCCAAGGCATATCATGGTTGAAGACTTTGAAGGGGATGATCAAGAGATGGATTTAATCATTAATGAATTCTTATCTACATTTGAATCCTCTTCCATTGGACTTGATATGGAGATTAAAGAAGAAGAAGCACAACCTCCCATGTTCTTGGTAAACAATGAAGAAGAGATCGAATTGGAAGAAAGCTACCAAGAGGAAGAGGTTAATATTGAAGAAGCTTGCAAAGAGGTGAAAGTTGTCAAAGAAGAGCCCAAGGGAATGGAGCTGGAAATCACCTTGCCAAAGTTGTTGGAGACCTCTCCCCTAAAGCCATAACCATCCATCCCTTCATTCAAGTGGGTAAATATCTCATCTCTAAGCTTAATTAGCTGACTTGAATATGCTTTACTTGAGATAGATAGTCAGCTTAGAGCTCTTTGTGGCTATAAGAGCAAGCGGGAGATGCTTAGTGGTAGGAATTGTCATGCAAGGTCCAATATGGTTACATGCTCTAAATTGAAGTACAAAGGTTGGTACAATTCTCAATTGAATGGGTCTAGGAAGCTGGATGGATGTCTCAGTGAGAATTTCCATTGCGTGCCACCCGGTTGGAACAATGATGAACAAGGCAAAGACTGGTGCAAAAGCAAGGTTTGGGACCCCGGAATTCAGTCCAACAATCAACACTTTTGGGGCCTTGCCACTTATTTCAGATTGCATGACGGATGTATGAACCTATTTTGGGATCTCGGAGGCCATTGGAATTACAAACATTGGTGGGGATTCAAGGATCAGTATAAGCACAAGCCACCATAACAAGGAGCTCACCAAATGTCCAACTTAAGGACTTTAACTAAAAGTGCTAGGTGGGAGACAACCCACCATGGTATGATCGTTCTTTGACAGTCTTATTTTTATTTTATTCTATTTTTTTCTTAAGTGTTCATCCATAATATCTGCATTAGCATATGCATTTTGCATTCTGTATACTAAATAAAAAAAAGCATGCGACGCGCAAGCGTCGCTGAAGCGTTCGCATCATACGTGCATTCAAAACAAGGAAGAAAAGAAGCAGAGAGTCACACGGAAGTGTGGTTGGAGGCATTCCTAAGGCACACACACGCCCACGTGTGCGTGTCCCTGATGCGTCCGCGTCAGTTGAGAAAAACAGCCTCTCACGTGTGCGCGTCACTCACGCGCACGCATGACTCTGCAAAATCGACGTAAATGGGTGTATGGCAGCAAATTATGATAGAGTGGGGATGGAATTGTGCTAGAAGCACAACTCCTACCACGCGAACATGTCACCGATGCGTCCGCGTCATTTTTGAAAGTCAGACCATTCTCGTGTGTGCGTCACCCACGCGCACGCGTCACCCTAAATTTTGGCAATATGCAAACGAAACAGGAAGTTGCGCTAATCCGAGGCTGCTCTCGTGTCAATGGCACAAATCAAGTCACGCGTACGCGTGCCCCACGCGTACGCGTCATCAGAAAATTTTGCAACTCACGCGAACGCGTGCTCCACGCGTCCGCATCGCCTGCGCCGCACAGCTTATCCAGATCAACGCCAAAAAAATCTTATCTTTTCTTCCCCAATCCTAATTTTTCCTTCCTCCTTTCTTACTTACTTCTTCTTCCTTTCTTTCACTTCTCATCCTTCTTCACTTTCATTCTATTTTACTTAATTTATTTGCGTACTTTCATTCATTACATTTTAATTTTGTGCATATTTTTATTTTCTTTTCTAAATTTATTATTTTTCAACTAGTGTTAAAATTTTCTTATTCAACTGTTGCATCTTTTCTTGCATTTTTTCGGTGCTTCATGACTTGTTTTATTCTGATTGGGTATTATTATTCATAAGTCAATGCTACTTTTTATAATACTGGTATTCCTTTTGCATTGATATGCACTTATACTATCTTGCATTGCCCACACTCTTCCCCTATTGTTGCAAATTTTTGCACTCTTGATTTGCCACGTGCTTCTACTATTTTCTCACTTGCATGTTGTAGCTACCATGTAATTGAAACCCTTATTATTTGGCATTAAGCACCCATACTTTATTTGTTTTCTTATCTTTATTTCTAGGTTACTTTTCTTCCCTTTCATCTTATTTTAGGATGGCCATCGAAGAAGGGAAAGGAAGAACTTCTATATGGGGCAACAAACAAGTTCCACCTGCACAATCTTTGGAGAAAAGCATCAGTATAGCAACTCGTCCATTTGCACATCTTGGCATGCACCGAGGATGGTGCAATCTTTGAGTGTGGGGAGGTCGATACCGACTTCCATGGGTTAGTTACTTCATATTTTAACACCAATGTTTAATTTTCTTTGTTAAATTAGTTGTTGCATTTGCATGTTTGTTTGATTTTGTGCATATTTTACCAACTACTTGGTTGAAGTAATATTTTCTTTTTCAAAAATTTTTTTATAGCATTTCACTAATTTGAATTAAAACTTTTGTTAAACTTATTTGAAGATATTTAATTTGGAACATGGTTTTAGTGCTCGAACACACAAAACCAGTGAGATTTTGAGCCTATTTGATTGGTTGCATTTTACCAACCAATACATTTTATTTCTGGTGTGTGTTGTTCTCTCTAAAATTGTGATCTATATCTTGCTTAATTCTATATTTCCATAGTTTAATGTATGCATATACTTATATGATTGAGGCCTTGTTTCACTCAGCTTACATATCCATATGGCCTTACTCTTTCATTATCCTTTGCAAACCAAATTTGAGCGTATTTTATCCCATTTGTTCCTTATTTTACCACATCACTAACTCTAAGCGGAAAACAATAATGTTTCTAATTTGAATCCTTGGTTAGTTTAGACTAGTGAAAGTGCTCATGAATTAAGTGTTGGGAAAGTGGGTTTGGAAACGTTTGGTTTGGGAATTGAGTATGTTAGACTTTGTGTGAAAATGTGAAAAATGTTAAGAACATGTTTATGTATTCAATACCTTACTCATATGCATTGAAAATAGAAAGAAAAAAAATAGATTAAGAAAAGAAAAATAGAAAAAGAAAAAAAAAAGAGAAAAAGAAAAGAAAAAAATAATAATAAAAAGGGGACAAATGCCCTAAAATAAAATGATAGCAATTTATATGTACTGTACTCGAAATTTAGTTGCATGAATATGTGGAAAACATAATTAATGGGAAGTTAGATTTTGCATTATAATTACATGGATTGTCCTAAGTTAGGTGGGAAGTTTAGGTTAATTGAGGATTCAGATTTTAGTCCACTTGGCCAAATACAATCCTACCTTGACCCTAACCCCATTACAACCCATAAAAGACCTCTTGATATGTGTATCTGTGCATTAATTCTTTATTGATTGGTAGAAGAAAAGCAAGCTTTAGAAAGCAAGATTAGTAGAGAATTGAGAGATCGAACCTTAAACACCTGAGCGATTATAGTGCATACACGTCTAGTGAGGGTTCAATGCTCGAATCTTTGTTCTCGGCTTTCATGAGCTATTTTCTTCTGCAAGTTTACTTGTAATTTATTTTGTGATTTGAATTAGTGAAATCCAGTTCATATTTGTTCTTGAAATATTTATTTACTTTTCACCAAGTAGGTAGAATCATTTTTGCATGTAGTTGCATTCATATAGATAGGTTGCATTTCTTACATCTTACCATTCTTCTTCACTCTTTTAGTTCTCTTGAACTTAGCATGAGGACATGCTAATGTTTAAGTGTGGGGAGATTTGATGCGCCACTATTTCATGGTACATCTTGTGCTTGATTGAGTGGATTTCATCCATTATTCTCACACTTATTCATAGAAACCGCATGTTTTGCATTTTCCTTCCTGATTTTGTGCTATGATTGAAAACATGCTTCTTTGGCCTTAAATTTGCTACGTTTACCCCCCTCTTATTACCATTCGATGCCTTGATATGTGCGTTAAGTGATTTCAGGGATTATAGGGCAGGAATGGCTCAGAGGATGAAAAGGAAGCATGCAAAAGTGGAAGGAATACAAGAAACTGAAGGAATTGCCAAAGCTATCAGCCTGACCTCTTCGCACTCAAACGGTCATAACTTGAGCTACAGAGGTCCAAATGAGATGGTTCTAGTTATGTTGGAAAGATAACATCCGGGGCTTCGCAACAATATATAATTTGCTATAGCTGCCTGGTGCACGAATTTGTAATCCGTACAACTAACCAGCAAGTGCACTGGGTCGTCCAAGTAATACCTTACGTGAGTAAGGGTCGATCCCACGGAGATTATTGGTTTGAAGCAATCTATGTTTATTTTATTATTCTTAGTCAGGATATTAATTAAAATTATCAGTTGGAATTATTAGACTTGCAAAATAAAAGAGAATAATAGCGTTACTTGTTGTGCAGTAATGAGAAATCTGTTGGAGTTTTGGAGATGCTTTGTCCTCTGACTTCAACTCTTCCTTGAAATCCTTCTCCACACGCAAGTCCCTTCCATGGCAAGCTCTATGTAGGGTGTCACCATTGTCAATGGCTACTTCCCATCCTCTCAGTGAAAACGTTCCTATGCTCTGTCACAACACGGCTAATCATCTGTCGGTTCTCAATCAGGTTGGAATAGAATCCATTGATTCTTTTGCGTCTGTCACTAACGCCCAGCCTTCAGGAGTTTGAAGCTCGTCACAGCCATTCAATCCCAGAATCCTACTCGGAATACCACAGACAAGGTTTAGACTTTCCGGATCCTCATGAATGCCGCCATCAATCCGGCTTATACCACGAAGATTCTGGTTAAGGAATCTAAGAGATGCTCATTCAATCAGATGTAGAACGGAGGTGGTTGTCAGGCACATGTTCATGGACTGAGGAAGGTGATGAGTGTCACGGATCATCACCTTCTCCATAATTAAGCGCGAATAAACATCTTAGATAAGAACAAGCGTGTTTGAATGGACAACAAAGGAATTGTATTAAATCATCGAGACGCCGCAGAGCTCCTCACCCCCAACAATGGAGTTTAGAGACTCATGCCATCAAAAAGTATGTAATTCAGATCTGAAAATGTCATGAGGTGCATGATAGATCTCTAAAAGTTGTTTAAATAGTAAACTAGTAACCTAGGTTTACAGAATATGAGTAAACTAAGATAATTGGTGCATAAATCCACTTCTGGGGCCCACTTGGTGTGTGATGGGGCTGAGACTGAAGCTATCCACGTGCTAAGGCTTTTCTTGGAGTTGAACTCCAAGTTATAACGTGTTTTGGGCGTTCAACTCCGGATCATGACGTGTTTCTGGCGTTTAACTCCAAACAGCAGCATGTACTTGGCGTTCAACGCCAAGTTACGTCATCTATCTTCGCGCAAAGTATGGACTATTATATATTGCTGGAAAGCCCTGGATGTCTACTTTCCAACGCCGTTGAGAGCGCGCCAATTGGACTCCTTTAGCTCCAAAAAATCCATTCCGAGTGCAGGGAGGTCAGGATCCAACAGCATCAGCAGTCCTCTTGTCAGCCTAACTCAGATTTTTGCTCAGCTCCCTCAATTTCAGCCAGAAATTTCCTGAAATCACAGCAAAACACACAAACTCATAGTAAAGTCCAGAAATATGATTTTTGCCTAAAAACTAATAATATTCTACTAAAAACCAATTAAAACATGCTAAAATCTACATGAAATTACCCCCAAAAAGCGTATAAAATATCCGCTCATCACAACACCAAACTTAAACTGTTGCTTGTCCTCAAGCGACTAGATAAATAAAATAGGATGAAAAGAAATTAAGAAACAATAATATCTCAGAGTTTCAAGTGAAGCTCAGATTCTAATTAGATGAGCGGGACTAGTAGCTTTTTGCTTCTGAACAGTTTTGGCATCTCACTTTATCCTTTGAAATTCAGAATGGTTGGCATCCATAGGAACTCAGAATTCAGATAATATTATTGATTCTCCTAGTTTAATATGTTGATTCTTGAACACAGCTACTTTATGAGTCTTGGCCGTGGCCCTAAGCACTTTGTTTTCCAGTATTACCACCGGATACATAAATGCCACAGACACATAATTGGGTGAACCTTTTCAGATTGTGACTCAGCTTTGCTAGAGTCCCCAGTTAGAGGTGTCCAGAGTTCTTAAGCACACTCTTTTGCTTTAGATCATGACTTTAACCACTCAGTCTCAAGCTTTTCACTTGGACCTGCATGCCACAAGCACATGGTTAGGGACAGCTTGATTTAGCCGCTTAGGCCTGGATTTATTTCCTTGGGCCCTCCTATCCATTGATGCTCAAAGCCTTGGATCCTTTTTACCCTTGCCTTTTGGTTTTAAGGGCTATTGGCTTTTTCTTTTTTTTCTTTATCCAATGATTCCTTGTAAATTTTTTTTTCACAAGCTTGTTTTTCACTGCTTTTTCTTGCTTCAAGAATCAATTTCATGATTTTTCAGATCATCAATAACATTTCTCTTGTTCATCATTCTTTCAGGAGCCAACAATTTTAACATTCATAAAATTCAATATCAAAAATATGCACTGTTCAGGCATTCATTCAGAAGACAAAAAGTATTGCCACCACATATAAATAATTAGAATTTTCCTTGTTAAAAACTCGAAAAAATATTGCCTCTTTATTCTAAGAATCTACTAATTTATTCATGTTTGATAATGATGAGAAAAATAAATTATAGCTTAATTGGAGATAAAACCAAAATAGAGATACTAATTACTACTACTCCTATATAACTTCTAAGGTAAATTTCTATAAAAATACTATCACAGAGTTAAAGCTTAAAATTAGAACTTAACAACCTGATTTTTTGGGAAGTGGATGTTCCTCTAGTCTGTGGGGTGCTTGGTCCTTCAAGGAATAGCTTCAGACGCTTTAGTTCCTTCAGTTCACATCCTTGCTCTTCCTGTTCCCTTAGGTTCCATGATCTTGATGAGTTTTAGCTCAGTGATCATGGCAACTCACACCAAACTTAGAGGTTTGCTTGTCCTCAAGCAAAAGAAAGAAAAGGAGAGGAATAGAGGGAGAGGCAATTTCGAAATCCAGAAGATATGATGAGTTGAAAAAGATTTGAAAAAGATTTGGATTGAAAAAAAGATTTGTGTTTATGAATTAAGATATATTTGATACTTTTGAAAAAGGGATTTTAGAAATTAGGATTTTTAGAAAACTAATTTGATTTGAGGGATGACAATTTGAAACATGTTTATGCAAGAAATCATGAATTGAAACATAAAAATTTAGAAAAATTATAAAGAAAAACGAATTTTACCTCCTCCCACCATCCTGGCGTTAAACGCCTAAATGATGCATGTTTTGGGTGTTTAACGCCCAAATGCTGCTTCTCCTGGGCGTTCAACGCCCAGCTGATGCTTCTTTCTGGCGTTGAACGCCAGAAAGTCCTGTCACTGGGCGTTTTTCTGAACGCCCAGGATGCTAACAATCTGGCGTTGAACGCCCAGAAGGTGCTTCTTTCTGGCGTTCAACGCCCAGAAGATGCTCCTTTCTGGCGTTTAACGCCCAGATGGCTACCCTTACTGGCGTTGAACGCCCAGTGGGTGATTCTTTTGGGCGTTCAACGCCCAAAATGTTTCTTACTGGCTTTTTCACGCCAGTGAGCTTCCAAATTTCCCTGTAACTCTGTGAATTCCATCAATTGCTATTTTTACCCTTTGAAGATACTTGGACTCATACCTGTAAAAAAAAGGAAATTTATTTAATTAGTAAATAAACTTCGTAAATGGCTGGGTTGCCTCCCAGCAAGCGCTTCTTTATTGTCTTTAGCTGGACTACCGCTGAGCTCTAATCAAGTCTCAGTTTTGAGCATTCTTGCTCGAAGTTATTTTCAAGATAATGTTTAATTCTCTGTCCATTAACAATGAATTTTTTGTTAGAGTCATTATCCTGAAGCTCTACGTATCCATATGGTGATACACTTGTAATTACATATGGACCTCTCCACCGGGATTTTAATTTCCCAGGGAATAATTTGAGCCTAGAATTAAATAGCAGAACTTTCTTCCCCGGCTCAAAGACTCTGGATGACAATTTCTTATCATGCCATCTTTTCGCTTTCTCTTTGTATATTTTTGCATTCTCGAAAGCATTGAGTCTAAATTCCTCTAGCTCATTTAACTGGAGCAATCGTTTTTCTCCAGCTAACTTGGCATCAAGGTTTAGGAATCTGGTTGCCCAGTAGGCCTTGTGTTCCAGTTCCACTGGCAAGTGACATGCCTTTCCATACACAAGCTGGTATGGAGAGGTCCCTATAGGGGTCTTGAATGCTGTTCTGTATGCCCACAGAGCATCATCCAAGCTCCTTGCCCAATCCCTTCTACGGTTAATTACAGTCCGTTCCATAATTCTTTTGAGTTCTCTATTTGAGACTTCAGCTTGCCCATTAGTCTGTGGATGATATGGAGTGGCCACCCTGTGGCTAACTCCATAACGAACCAAAGCAGAGTAAAGCTGTTTATTGCAGAAATGAGTGCCCCCATCACTGATTAATACTCTAGGGGTACCAAATCTACTGAAGATGTGTTTCTGGAGGAATTTTAACACTGTTTTAGTGTCATTAGTGGGTGTTGCAATAGCCTCCACCCATTTGGATACATAATCCACTACCACCAGAATATAAGTGTTTGAGTATGATGGTGGGAAAGGTCCCATGAAGTCAATGCCCCATACATCAAACAACTCAATCTCCAAGATCCCTTGTTGAGGCATGGCATAACTGTGAGGCAGATTGCCAGATCTTTGGCAACTGTCACAATTAAGCACAAACGCTCGGGAATCTTTATAGAGAGTAGGCCAGTAGAAGCCACTTTGGAGGACTCTTGTGGCTGTTCGCTCACTTCCAAAATGTCCTCCATACTGTGATCCATGGCAGTGCCATAAAATCTTTTGCGCTTTTTCCTTAGGCACACATCTACGGATTACTCCGTCTGCACATCTCTTGAAGAGATATGGTTTATCCCAAAGATAATACTTTGCATCTGTGATCAATTTCTTTGATTGCACCCTACTGTACTCTTTGGGTATGAATCTCACTGCCTTGTAGTTTGCAATGTCTGCAAACCATGGCACTTCCTGGATGGCAAAGAGTTGCTCATCCGGAAAAGTTTCAGAGATCTCAGTGAGAGGGAGGGACGCCCCTTCTACTGGTTCGATTCGGGACAGGTGATCTGCTACTTGATTCTCTGTCCCTTTTCTGTCTCTTATTTCTATATCAAACTCTTGCAGAAGCAACACCCATTTGATGAGTCTGGGTTTTGAATCCTGCTTTGTGAGTAGATATTTAAGAGCAGCATGATCAGTGTACACAATCACTTTTGATCCTACTAAATAGGATCTGAATTTGTCAATGGCGTAAACCACTGCAAGTAGCTCTTTTTCTGTGGTTGTGTAATTCTTCTGTGCATTATTTAGAACACGGCTGGCATAGTAAATGACGTGCAGAAGCTTGTCATGCCTTTGTCCCAAAACTGCACCAATGGCATGGTCACTGGCATCACACATCAATTCAAATGGTAATGTCCAGTCTGGTGCAGAGATGATTGGTGCTGTAACCAATTTAGCTTTCAGAGTCTCAAAAGCCTGCAGACACTCTTTATCAAAGATAAATGGCATGTCAGTGATGAGCGGATAGTTTGTACGCTTTTTGGCATTGTTTTTACTATGTTTTTAGTATGATCTAGTTAGTTTTTAGTATATTTTTATTAGTTTTTAGTTAAAATTCACTTTTCTGGACTTTACTATGAGTTTGTGTGTTTTTCTGTGATTTCAGGTATTTTCTGGCTGAAATTGAGGGACCTGAGCAAAAATCTGATTCAGAGACTAAAAAGGACTGCAGATGCTGTTGGATTCTGACCTCCCTGCACTCGAAGTAGATTTTCTGGAGCTACAGAAGCTCAATTGGCGCGCTCTCGACGGCGTTGGAAAGTAGACATCCTGGGCTTTCCAGCAATATATGATAGTCCATACTTTGCCCAAGATTTGATGGCCCAAACCAGCGTTCAAAGTCACCCTCAGAAATTCCAGCGTTAAACGCCGGAACTGGCACCAAAATGGGAGTTAAACGCCCAAACTGGCATAAAAGCTGGCGTTTAACTCCAAGAAGAGTCTCTACACGAAAATGCTTCAATGCTCAGCCTAAGCACACACCAAGTGGGCCCAGAAGTGGATTTTTATGTCATTTACTCATCTCTGTACACCCTAGGCTACTAGTTTTCTATAAGTAGGACCTTTTACTATTGTATCTTCATCTTGGTTCTTCTGGTTCCCTCTCTGGGACCGAAGCCAATGATCACTCTTGTTCTTATGTATTTTCAACGGTGGAGTTTCTACACACCATAGATTAAGGTGTGGAGCTCTGCTGTACCTCGAGTATTAATGCAATTACTATTGTTCTTCTATTCAATTCCGCTTGTTCTTGTTCTAAGATATCACTTGTTCTTCAACTTGATGAATGTGATGATCCGTGACACTCATCATCATTCTCACCTATGAACGTGTGATTGACAACCACCTCCATTCTACCTTAGATTGGGTGAATATCTCTTGGATACCTGATACACGACGCATGGTTGATCGCCTGACAACCGAGTGCTCGCCTGACAAACGAGCTAGCCATTCCGTGAGATCAGAGTCTTCGTGGTATAGGCTAGAACTGATGGTGGCATTCAAGAGAATCCGGAAGGTCTAACCTTGTCTGTGGTATTCTGAGTAGGATTCAATGATTGAATGACTGTGACGTGCTTCAAACTCCTGAAGGCGGGCTGTTAGTGACAGACGCAAAAGAATCACTGGATTCTATTCCGGCCTGATCGAGAACCGACAGATGGATAGCCGTGCCGTGACAGGGTGCGTTGAACATTTCCACTGAGAGGATGGGAGGTAGCCACTGACAACGGTGAAACCCTTGCTTATGCTTGCCATGGAAAGGAGTAAGAAGGATTGGATGAAGATAGTAGGAAAGCAGAGAGACGGAAGGGACCAGCATCTTCATACGCTTATCTGAAGTTCCTACCAATGAATTACATAAGTATCTCTATCTTTATCTTTATGTTTTATTCGTATATCACCATACCCATTTGAGTTTGCCTGACTAAGATTTACAAGGTGACCATAGCTTGCTTCATACCAACAATCTCTGTGGGATCGACCCTTACTCGCGTAAGGTTTATTACTTGGACAACCCAGTACACTTGCTGGTTAGTTGTGCGAAGTTGTGTTTATGCCATGGTATTGAACACCAAGTTTTTGGTTTCATCACCGGGGATTATTTGAGTTGTGAAAAGTATTGATCACAATTTCGTGCACCAGTCAGCAGCTAGCAGGTTGCTCAGAGGTTTGGCGATTTTTGAAAAATCCTTTATAAACCTCCTATAGAATCCTGCATGCCCCAGAAAGCTTCTGATTGCCTTAACATTGGCAGGTGGTGATAATTTTTCAATTACCTCTACTTTAGCTTGGTCCACCTCTATTCCCTTGTTCGAGATTTTGTGCCCAAGGACAATTCCTTCAGTTACCATAAAGTGACATTTTTCCCAGTTTAAAACCAGGTTAGTCTCTTGGCATCTCTTTAGAACAAGTGCTAGATGGTCAAGACAGGAACTGAATGAGTCTCCAAATACTAAAAAGTCATCCATGAAGACTTCCAGAAATTTTTCCACCATATCAGAGAAAATTGAGAGCATGCACCTCTGAAAAGTTGCAAGTGCATTGCACAGGCCAAATGGCATCCTTCTGTATGCAAATACTCCAGATGGGCAGGTGAATGCCGTTTTCTCTTGATCCTGGGGATCTACTGCAATTTGATTATAACCTAAATATCCATCCAGGAAGCAGTAGTATTCATGACCTGCTAGTCTTTCTAGCATTTGGTCTATGAATGATAAAGGAAAATGATCCTTTCTGGTGGCTGTATTGAGCCTTCTATAATCAATACACATACGCCACCCTGTAACTGTTCTTGTAGGAACCAGTTCATTTTTTTCATTGTGAACCACTGTCATGCCTCCCTTTTTAGGGACGACTTGGACAGGGCTTACCCAGGGGCTGTCAGAAATAGGATAAATAATCCCAGCCTCCAGTAATTTAGTGACCTCCTTTTGCACCACTTCCTTCATGGCTGGGTTCAGCCGCCTTTGTGGTTGGACCACAGGTTTGGCATCACCCTCCAATAGGATCTTGTGCATGCATCTGGCTGGACTAATGCCCTTAAGATCACTGATGGACCATCCAAGAGCTGTCTTGTGTGTCCTTAGCACTTGAATTAGTGCTTCCTCTTCCTGTGGCTCTAAGGTAGAGCTTATAATTACAGGAAAGGTATCACCTTCTCCCAGAAATGCATATTTCAGGGATGGTGGTAATGGTTTGAGCTCGGGTTTAGGAGGTTTCTCCTCTTCCTGAGGAATTTTTAGAGGTTCTACTATTCTCTCTGATTCCTCCAGCTCAGGCTGAACATCTTTAAAGATGTCCTCTAGCTCTGATTCGAGACTCTCAGCCATATTGACCTCTCTTACCAGAGAGTCAATAATATCAACACTCATGCAGTCATTTGGGGTGTCTGGATGTTGCATGGCTTTGACAACATTCAACTTGAACTCCTCATTGACTCTTAAGGTTACTTCCCCTTTTTGGACGTCAATGAGGGTTCGGCCAGTTGCTAGGAAAGGTCTTCCTAGAATGAGAGTTGCACTCTTGTGCTCCTCCATTTCCAGCACCACAAAGTCAGTAGGAAAGGCAAATGGCCCAACCTTGACAATCATGTCTTTAATCACGCCTGATGGGTATTTAATGGAGCCATCAGCAAGTTGAAGACATATCCTGGTTGGTTTGATTTCTTCAGTCAAACCAAGCTTTCTGATAGTAGATGCAGGTATTAGGTTGATACTTGCCCCAAGATCACATAAAGCTTGCTTGGTACAAGTACCCTCTAATGTGCATGGTATCATAAAGCTCCCAGGATCTTTAAGCTTCTCAGGTAAGCTTTTCAGAATGACTGCACTGCATTCTTCAGTGAGGTAAACTTTTTCAGTTTCCCTCCAATCCTTCTTATGACTTAAGATCTCTTTCATGAACTTAGCATAAGAGGGTATTTGCTCAAGTGCTTCTGCAAACGGAATCTTTATTTCAAGAGTCCTGAGATAGTCTGCAAAGCGGGCAAATTGCTTATCCTGTTCCGCTTGGCGGAGTTTTTGAGGATAAGGCATTTTGGCTTTGTATTCCTCAACCTTAGTTGCTGCAAGTTTATTACCTACAGGAGTGGGTTGGGAAGCCTTTTTAGAAGGGTTGTCATCAGCACTTGTATGTGACTGATCCCCCACTGGCATTTGAATGCCAGGGGTGGAAGCTGGAGTGGCGTTAGACGCCACCTCCTTGTTTGTTACTAGCGTTTGAACGCCAGAACCATGTTCCCTTTGGGCGTTCAACGCCGGATTCATGCTTGTTTCTGGCGTTGAACGCCAGGAATGAGCATGGTCTGGGCGTTCAGCGCCAGCATTATTCCTCTCTGGGCTCTGATTGTCCTCAGAGGGATTTTGAGTAGATATCTGTTCATTTCTTGGCTTCCTGCTACTTTGAAGTGGGGTATTTAATGTTTTCCCACTTCTTAATTGAACTGCTTGGCATTCTTCTGCTATTTGTTTTGATAGTTGCTTTTCTGTCTGCTTTAATTGCACTTCCATATTCCTGTTAGCCATTCTTGTTTCCTGTAATATTTCCTTGAATTCGGCTAGCTGCTGAGTTAGAAAGTCTAACTGCTGATTGAATTCATTAGCCTGATCCACAGGACTGGGTTCAGCAGTCACTATTTTAGCTTCTTCTTTCATGGAAGGTTCACTGCTTAGGTACAGATGCTGATTTCTGGCAACTGTATCAATAAGCTCTTGAGCTTATTCAATTGTTTTTCTCATATGTATAGATCCACCAGCTGAGTGGTCTAGAGAAATCTGAGCTTTTTCTGTAAGCCCATAGTAGAAGATGTCTAATTGCACCCATTCTGAAAACATTTCAGAGGGGCATTTTCTTAGCATCTCTCTGTATCTCTCCCAGGCATCATAAAGGGATTCATTATCTCCTTGTTTGAAGCCTTGGATGCTTAGCCTTAGCTGTGTCATCTGTTTTGGAGGGAAATAGTGATTCAGGAATTTTTCTGACAGTTGTTTCCATGTTTTTATGCTGTTCTTGGGCTGGTTATTTAACCACCTCTTAGCTTGATCTTTTACAGCAAATGGAAACAGTAATAATCTGTAGACATCCTGATCCACTTCTTTATCATGTACTGTGTCAGCAAATTGTAAAAATTGTGCCAGAAACTCTGTAGGTTCTTCATGTGGAAGACCAGAATACTGGCAGTTTTGCTGCACCATGATAATGAGCTGAGGATTCAACTCAAAGCTACTAACTCCAATGGAGGGTATATAGATACTACCCCCATATGAAGCAGTAGTGGGGTTAGCATATGACCCCAGAGTCCTCCTGGACTGATCATTCCCACTTAATTCCATGATGGAATAAAAGAGATGATATGTATGTTACTATTATTTATTTTATAAAAATTAATTTTTATAAAATAAAATAAAAACGTAACAAATAAAAGAAATTGAAAAATATTTTGAAATTGAAATCTGAATTTTTATATAAAATTTTCAAAAAAAAGAAAAAAAATAGTTTAAAATTAGTTAGGAAGGATATTTTTTGAATTTTGAATTTTATGATGAAAGAGAAAAATATGCAAAAGACACAAGATTTAAAATTTTTAGATCCAATGTTCCTTATTTTCGAAAATTTTGGAGGGAAAACACCAAGGAACACCAAACTTAAAAATTTTAAGATCAAAGCACAAGAAAGACTCAAGAACACTTTGAAAATTCACAAGAACACCAAGAACAAAAGGAAGAACACCAAACTTAAAATTTTTAGAAAACCAAGACAAATTTTTGAAAATTAAAGAAAACTTAACAAGAAAACACCAAACTTAAAGTTTGGCACAAGATTCAATAAAAGAAAAATTATTTTTGAAAAAGATTCCAAAGAAGATATCCAATTATGAAGAACAACTACTAAAGCTCCAGCAAGATGGGCAGCAACTTCAGAGTTGATTTTAAAAATGTATTATATTTATGGATATAAGTAAAAAATTTTGAAAGTTACTGTTTTGAAAAAGCACAAGAAAAACAAGAAAAGACACAAAACAAGAAAAACTCAAGATTAAACAAGCAAAATAAACAAGAACAACTTGAAGATCAATGAAGAACACAGACACTGATACGAAAATTTTAAATAGAAAATACAAAATATGAAATTGACACCAAACTTAGAATAAGACACTAGACTCAAAGAGAAATTAAAAATTAATAAAGAAAAATAATATTTTTGAAAAGAAAATAAAAGACTCTGACCCAATTACCAAAATCTTCCTAATCTAAGAAATAAAATAAACCTTTAGTTGTTCAAACTCGAACAATCCCCGGCAACGGCGCCAAAAACTTGGTGCACGAATTTTTAATCCGTACAACTAACCAGCAAGTGCACTGGGTCGTCCAAGTAATACCTTACGTGAGTAAGGGTCGATCCCACGGAGATTATTGGTTTGAAGCAATCTATGTTTATTTTATTATTCTTAGTCAGGATATTAATTAAAATTATCAGTTGGAATTATTAGACTTGCAAAATATAAGAGAATAATAGCGTTACTTGTTGTGCAGTAATGAGAAATGTGTTGGAGTTTTGAGATGCTTTGTCCTCTGACTTCAACTCTTCCTTGAAATCCTTCTCCACACGCAAGTCCCTTCCATGGCAAGCTCTATGTAGGGTGTCACCGTTGTCAATGGCTACTTCCCATCCTCTCAGTGAAAACGTTCCTATGCTCTGTCACAGCACGGCTAATCATCTGTCGGTTCTCAATCAGGTTGGAATAGAATCCATTGATTCTTTTGCGTCTGTCACTAACGCCCAGCCTTCAAGAGTTTGAAGCTCATCACAGCCATTCAATCCCAGAATCCTACTCGGAATACCACAGACAAGGTTTAGACTTTCCGGATCCTCATGAATGCCGCCATCAATCCGGCTTATACCACGAAGATTCTGGTTAAGGAATCTAAGAGATGCTCATTCAATCTGATGTAGAACGGAGGTGGTTGTCAGGCACACGTTCATGGACTGAGGAAGGTGATGAGTGTCACGGATCATCACCTTCTCCATAATTAAGCGCGAATAAACATCTTAGATAAGAACAAGCGTGTTTGAATGGACAACAAAGGAATTGTATTAAATCATCGAGACGCCGCAGAGCTCCTCACCCCCAACAATGGAGTTTAGAGACGCATGCCGTCAAAAAGTATGTAATTCAGATCTGAAAATGTCATGAGGTGCATGATAGATCTCTAAAAGTTGTTTAAATAGTAAACTAGTAACCTAGGTTTACAGAATATGAGTAAACTAAGATAATTGGTGCAGAAATCCACTTCTGGGGCCCACTTGGTGTGTGCTGGGGCTGAGACTGAAGCTATCCACGTGCTAAGGCTTTTCTTGGAGTTGAACTCCAAGTTATAACGTGTTTTGGGCGTTCAACTCCGGATCATGACGTGTTTCTGGCGTTTAACTCCAGACAACAGCATGTACTTGGCGTTCAACGCCAAGTTACATCGTCTATCTTCGCGCAAAGTATGGACTATTATATATTGCTGGAAAGCCCTGGATGTCGACTTTCCAACGCCGTTGAGAGCGCGCCAATTAGACTCCTGTAGCTCCAAAAAATCCATTCCGAGTGCAGGGAGGTCAGGATCCAACAGCATCAGCAGTCCTCTTGTCAGCCTAACTCAGATTTTTGCTCAGCTCCCTCAATTTCAGCCAGAAATTTCCTGAAATCACAGAAAAACACACAAACTCATAGTAAAGTCCAGAAATATGATTTTTGCCTAAAAACTAATAATATTCTACTAAAAACCAATTAAAACATGCTAAAATCTACATGAAATTACCCCCAAAAAGCGTATAAAATATCCGCTCATCACTGCCTCGAAGATAGGTGATGCGCACGGGTAAATCATACAAACTCGTGACCTGGAAAAAAAATGCAATATGCGTGAACGCGTGGACGACGCTTTCGCGTGACTTTGCAGCGACCTGTACGTACTAGAAATTGCTGGGGGTAATTTATGGGCTATTTTTGACCTAATTTTCGGCCCAAGAAAAACAGATTAGAGGCTATAAAGTGGGAGAATGCATCCATTCATAAACAAAACTTTTCATTATTCACTTTTCATAATTTAGATGTAGTTTCTAGAGAGAGAGGCTCTCTCCTCTCTCTAGGTTTAATTCTTCTCAATTCCAGGTTCAATGTTCCTTTGATTTATTAATGCAAAGAGTATTTTTCCATTGAATTTTATTATTTATTTAATTGCTTCTATTAATTTCAATTACCATGTTCCCTCTTTACTTCTTTTATGATTTATGAAAATGGCATTTATGTTAACCAAGTAGATCCCAACTTGACTTCAGAGTTGATTAATATTTGAGACCCTTGAGTAGGAATACTCGAGAGTTAATTGGTAATTAGAAGTTGTTGGCCAGCTTTCTAGTTACTAACACTAACCCTTCCCAAGGGAAAGGATTATTTTCTTGTGAATAGAAGTTGGCTCTTAACTTGACTTTCCTTTATTCAATGAAGGATAACCAAGTGGAACAACAACCTATTACTAATTAATCTTGGGAAATCCAAGGGAAATCCAACAAGGATAGAATTTATTTGTAAAATTCCTTACTAGCAAAAATCCATTCGTCACGCAGTCATCATAATGATCTTTCCTTGTTACGGCATTCAGCTTCCTATAATCAATTCATACCCGCCAAGCATTTTGCACCCATGTTGTGACCACTTCACTATCATACTTTTCGATAGCAGTGATTCCTGATTTCTTTGGAACAACTTGAACTGGGCTCACCCACTCACTGTCGAAAATCGGATAGATAATACCCACATCAAGAAACCTTGTGACTTCCTTCTTCACCACATCAAGAATAGTGGGGTTGAGCCTTCTTTGGGGTTGTCTAACCGGCCGAGCTCCCTCTTGGAGGAAGATGTGATGCATGCACATACGTGGGTCGATTCCCACAATGTCGACCAAGCTCCAACCGATTTCTTTCTTGTGCTTCCTTAGGACCTCTAGGAGCTTCTCTTCTTCTTGGCTAGAAAGCTCACTAGCAATGATTACCGGAAACCTTTGGTTGTCCTCAAGGAATGCGTATTTCAAGTGAGAAGGTAGAGGCTTCAATTCAATTTTCACTTCAAGTTGAGGTTCTTTTTCACCAAGATCATGAAGCTCATCCTCATCAACTTTCTCTTGTTCACCCTCATGTTTATCCTTCTCTTCAACAACAGGATAGTCAACTTGTTGTGATATTCTCTTTGTATCTCCACTACTACCTCATCAATCACATCACATAGGAGAACGGAGTGCTCTTCAGGTGGATGTCTCATGGCTTCTTCCAAGTTAAACTTGATGGTCTTGTTATCTACCTCAAAAGACTATGTGCCAGTAAAGGCATCTGATGACTTGCATCATCTACCCTTCTTTTTTGCATAAAAAAGACCATAAAAAAGCATAAATCTCATTTGATCAGTACAATTCATGTATTATTTGATGAATATTATGGTACAATACTTTGAGATGAGTTGTGCTAATTTTCAGGTGAAAAAGGACATCAAAAATGGGAAGAACACAAACAAGAAGCTGGGCGTGTGAGACTGGCGTGTCACTTGGGGGCAAACGCCACAAAAATGCACTGGCGTGGCATGCCAGGAGCTAAACGTGGCACGCCAGTACTAAATTCCAGAAGGGAGATCTAAGCATGCATGTGGGCATGGCACGCCAGGGACTAGGCGCGGTGATGAGCATATAATTTATACGCTTTTTGGCATTGTTTTTAGGTAGTTTTTAGTAGGATCTAACTACTTTTAGGGATGTTTTTATTAGTTTTTATGCAAAATTCACATTTCTGGACTTTACTATGAGTTTGTGTATTTTTCTGTGATTTCAGGTATTTTCTGGGTGAAATTGAGGGACCTGAGCAAAATTTTGATTCATGCTGAAAAAGGACTGCTGATGCTGTTGGATTCTGACCTTTTTGCACTCGAAATAAATTTTCTGGAGCTATAGAACTCAAAATGGCGTGCTCTCAACTACGTTAGAAAGTAGACATCTAGGGCTTTCCAGCAATATATAATGGTCCATACTTTGTTCGAGCTTAGACGATGCAAATTATCGTTCAACGCCAATTCCATGCTGCATTCTGGAGTAAAACGCCAGAAACACGTCACAAACCAGAGTTAAACGCCAAAAACACGTTACAACTTGGCGTTTAACCCCAAGAGAAGCCTCTGCACTTGTAAAGCTCAAGCTCAACCCAAGCACACACCAAAGTGGGCCCCGAAAGTGGATTTCTGCACTTAGACTTATTTCTGTAAACCCTAGTAGCTAGTTTAGTATAAATAGAACTTTTTACTATTGTACTACGGGTCTTTTTCCCTATTCTCGAATTCACATGCTATTTGGGGAGGCTGGCCCTTCGGCCATCCCTAGACCTTGTTCTTATGTATTTTCAATAGTGGAGTTTCTACACACCATAGATTAAGGTGTGGAGCTCTGCTGTTCCTCGAGTATTAATGCAACTACTATTGTTCTTCTATTCAATTCAAGTTTATTCTTATTCTAAGATATTCACTGCACTTCAACCTGAATGATGTGATGATCCGTGACACTCATCATCATCCATCCTTATGAACGCGTGACTGACAACCACTTCCGTTCTACCTTAGATCGAGTGTGTATCTCTTGGATTCCTTAATCAGAATCTTCGTGGTATAAGCTAGAATTATTGGTGGCCATTCTTGAGAATCCGAAAAGTCTAAACCTTGTCTGTGGTATTCCGAGAAGGATTGAGGGATTGAATGACTGTGACGAGCTTCAAACTCGTGATTGTTGGGCATAGTGACAAACGCAAAAGGATCAATGGATTCTTTTCTGACATGATCGAGAACCGACAGATGATTAGCCGTGCTGTGACAGAGCATTTGGACCATTTTCACTGAGAGGATGGGAAGTAGCCATTGACAACGGTGACGCCCTACATACAGCCTGCCATAAAAAGGAGTGAGAATGATTTACATAAGTATGAAAGCAGTAGGAAAGCAGAGATTCAAAAGGGATAAAGCATCTCCATACACTTATCAGAAATTCCCACCAATGATTTACATAAGTATCTCTATCTTTATTTTGCGTTTTATTTATATTTTAAATTATCAAACATTACAACCATTTATTATCCGCCTAACTGAGATTTACAAGATGACCATAGCTTGCTTCATACCAACAATCTCCGTGGGATCGACCCTTACCCACGTAAGGTATTACTTGGACGACCCAGTGTACTTGCTGGTTAGTTGTGTGAAGCTATGACAAAGTGTGATTCACGTTTGAGAGCTCCATGTCTATGGCGCCATTGTTGATGATCACAATTTCGTGCACCAAGTTTTTGGCGCCGTTGCCGGGGATTGTTCGAGTTTGAAGCCAACGATTATTCAAGATTCCGGCAACAACACCAAGTTTTTGGTGCCGTTGCCGGGGATTGTTCGAGTTTTGACAACTGACGGTTTATCTTGTTGCTCAGATTAGGTAATTTTCTTTTCAAAAAGTTTTCAAAAATCTTTCAAAAATTTTTATTTTATTTTCATTTTTTTAAAGAAATTTTCGAAAAACCCAAAAAAATTAAGAAAATCATAAAAACCAAAAATATTTTGTGTTTCTTGTTTGAGTCTAGTGTCAATTTTTAAGTTTGGTGTAAATTGCATGTTTTAAAAACTTTTGCATTTTTCGAAAATTCATGCATGTGTTCTTCATGATCTTCAAGTTGTTCTTAGTAAGTCTTCTTGTTTGATCTTCATAATTTCTTGTTTTGTGTCTTTTGTTGTTTCTCATATGCATTTTTGCATTCATAGTGTCTAAGCATTGAAAATTTCTAAGTTTGGTGTCTTGCATGTTTTTCCTTTCTTGAAAATTTTTCAAAAATAAGTCTTGATGTTCATCTTGATCTTCAAAGTGTTCTTGGTGTTCATCTTGACATTCATAGTGTTCTTGCATGCATCATGTGTTTTGATTCATAATTCATGTTGTGAGTCATATTTGTGTTTTTCTCTCTCATCATTTAAAAATTCAAAAATAAAAAATATCTTTTCCTTATTTCTCTCATAAATTTCGAAATCTTTGGGTTGACTTAGTCAAAAATTTTTAAAATTAGTTGTTTCTTGTTAGTCAAGTCAAGATTTCAATTTTAAAAATCTTATCTTTTCAAAACTTTTTCAAAAATAAAATCTTTTTCTTATCTTTATTTCAAATTTTTGAAAACTTTACTAACAATTAATGTGATTGATTCAAAAATTTGATGTTTGTTACTTTCTTGTTAAGAAAGGTTCAATCTTTAAATTCTAGAATCATATCTTTTAGTTTCTTGTTAGTCATGAAATCAATTTTAATTTTTAAAAAATCAAATATTTTTTTAATTTCTTTTTCAAATCTTTTTCAAAAAATCTTTTCAATCATATCTTTTTAATCATCTCTTTTTCAAAAATTTGATTTCAAAATCTTTTCTAACTTCTTATCTTTTCAAAATTGATTCTCAAATCTTTTTCAACTAACTAATTATTTTTTTGTTTGTTTCTTATCTTTTTCAAAACCACCTAACTACTTTTCTCTCACTAATTTTCGAAAATCACCCTCACTCTTTTTCAAAATTGTTTTAATTAACTAATTGTTTCAAATTTTGATTTTGATTTTATTTCTTCTCTTAATTTTCGAAAATCACTAACCTTTTTTTTTTCAAAAACAATTTTCTAATTTCTCTCTCTTATCTTCTTCTATTTATTTATTTAATTACTAACACTCTTCTCTTCATCTTTAAAAATTCGAACCCTCTCTTTTCCTCTATGTTCGGATTTTTCTCTCATCCTTCTTCTATTCTTTTCTTCTTTTACTCACATAAAGGAATCTCTATTCTGTGACATAGAGGATTCCTCTTCTTTTATATTATCTTCTTTTTCATATGAGCAGGAGCAAGGACAAGGACATTCTTGTTGAAGCAGATCCTGAACCTGAAAGGACTCTGAAGAAGAAACTAAGAGAAGCTAAAGCACAACAATCCAGAGAAAACCTTACAGAGAATCTTGAAAAAGAAAGAGACATGGCCGAACCCAATAACAATGGTGGAGGCGCAAGGAGGATGCTTGGGGATTATACTACACCTACTTCCAATTTTTATGGAAGAAGCAACTCAATCCCTACCATTGGAGCAAACAATTTTGAGTTGAAGCCTTAACTAGTTGCTTTGATGCCACAGAACTGCAAGTTCCATGAAATTCCATCAGAAGATCCCTATCAGTTTTTAACTGAATTCTTGCAGATCTGTGATACTGTTAAGACTAATGGAGTAGATCCTAACATCTACAGGCTCATGCTTTTCCCTTTTGCTGTAAGAGACAGAGCTAGAACATGGTTGGACTCACAACCTAAAGATATCATGGACTCTTGGGATAAGCTGGTCACGGCCTTCTTGGCCAAGTTCTTTCCTCCTCAAAAGCTGAGCAAGCTTAGAGTAGATGTTCAGACCTTCAAGTAAAAAGATGGTGAATCCCTTTATCAAGCTTGGGAAAGATACAAGCAGTTGACCAAAAAATGTCCTTCTGACATGCTTTCAGAGTGGACCATTTTGGATATATTCTATGATGGTCTTTCTGAGTTCTCTAAGATGTCACTGGACCATTCTGCAAGTGAATCCATTCACCTAAAGAAAACGCATGTAGAGGCTCAAGAACTCATTGACATGGTTGCAAATAACAATTCATGTACACCTCTGAGAGAAATCCTGTGAGTAATGGGACTCCTCAGAAGAGGCGAGTTCTTGAAATTGATGCTCTGAATGCCATATTGGCTCAGAACAAAATGTTGACTCAGCAAGTCAACATGATTTCTTAGAGTCTGAATGGATTGCAAAATGCATCCAACAGTACTAAAGAGGCATCTTTTGAAGAAGAAGCGTATGATCCTGAGAACCCTGCAATGGCAGAGGTGAATTACATAGGTGAACCTTATGGAAACACCTATAATTTCTCATGGAGAAATCATCCAAATTTCTCATGGAAGGATCAACAAAAGCCTCAACAAGGCTTTAATAATGGTGGAAGAAACAGGTTTAGCAATAGCAAGCCTTTTCCATCATCTTCTCAACAACAGACAGAGAATTCTGAGCAGAGCCCCTCTAGCTTAGCAAACATAGTCTCTGATCTATCTAAGGCCACTTTAAGTTTCATGAGTGAAACAAGGTCCTCCATTAGAAATTCGGAGGCACAAGTGGGTCAGGTGAGTAAGAAAATCACTGAAACTCCTCCTAGTACTCTTCCAAGCAATACAGAAGAGAATCCAAAAAGAGAATGCAAGGCCATTGATATAATCAATATGGCCGAATGCATAAAGGAGGAGAAGGACGTGAATCCCAGTGAGAAAGACCTCCTGGACATCCTCTGAACAAAAAGGTGTTCCAAACTGAGGAACCTAAGGGATCTGAGGCTCACCTAGAAACCATAGAGATTCCATTAAACTTCTTTCTGCCATTCATGAGCTTTGAAAACTATTCTTCCTCTGAAGAGGATAAAGATGTAACTGAAGAGAAAGTTGCTCAATATCTAGGAGCTATCATGAAGTTGAATGCCAAGTTGTTTGGTAATGAGACTTGGAAATGTGAACTTTCCTTGCTCATTAGTGAACTAGATACATGGGTTCAGCAAACTCTACCTCAAAAGAAACAAGATCCTGGTAAATTCTTAATATCCTGTACCATAGGCACCATGACCTTTGAGAAGGCTCTGTGTGACCTGGGGTCAGGTATAAATCTTATCCCACTCTCTGTAATGGAGAAGCTGTGGATCTTTGAGGTACAAGCTGCAAAAATCTCATTAGAGATGGCAGACAAGTCAATAAAAGAAGCTTATAGATTGGTAAAGGACATGTTAGTGAAGGTTAAAGGCCTTTACATCCCTACTGATTTTCATAATCTTAGACACTGGGAAGGATGAGAATGAATCCATCATTCATCATTCTTGAAAGACCCTTCCTAACCACAGTAGGAGCTGTGATTGATGTTGACAGAGGTGAACTAGTCCTTCAATTGAATGGGGACTACCTTGTGTTTAAAGCACAAGGATCTTTCTTTGTAACTATGGAGAGGAAGCATGAAAAGCTTCTCTCAATATAGAGTCAAACAAAGCCCCCACAATCAAACTCTAAGTTTGGTGTTGAACCCCCATATTCAAACTCTAAGTTTGGTGTTGGGAGGTCCCAACAATGCTCTGAACATCTGTGAAGCTCCATGAGAGCTCACTGTCAAGCTATTGACATTAAAGAAACACTTATTGGGAGGTAACTCAATTTTTATTTATCTATATTTCTATTGTTCTTTTATGTTTTATTAGGTTTATGATCATGTGGAGTCACAAAACAATTGCAAAAATTAAAAACAAAATCAAAAACAGTAGAAGAAAAAGGACACCCTAGAGGAAGAGCTTACTGGCATTTAAACGCCAGTAAGGAGCATCTGGCTGGCGTTCAACGCTAGAACAGAGCATGAAGCAGGCGTTGAATGCCAGAAACAAGCAGCAGTCTGTCGTTTAAATGCCTGGATTACACCCTGAGGAAAGTTGGCGTTTAACGCCAGCAACAAGCATCAATCTGGCGTTAAATGCCATAAACATGTTGCAGTGTGGCGTTAATCGCCAGGATTGCATACAGAAGGCATTTTACACGCCTAAAGGGTGCAGGGATGAGAAATCCTTGACACCTCAGGATCTGTGGACCCCAGAGGATCACCTCAGGATCTGTGGACCCCACAGGATCCCCACCTACCTTCTCCCTCTCTCTCACACCTTTTTATAATACTTTTCCCCAAACATCATTCACCAATCACCTCAATCACTCTTCCCAATCACCTCTTCACCACTCACATCCATCCACTAATCCCCAAAAACCCCACATACCTTCAAATTCAAAATCTCTTTCCCACCCAAACCCACCCTGCATGACCGAACCATAAACCCCTCTCCCTCCACTATATAAACCCTCTCTTTTCCCCCTTGGCCGAAACCTACACCACTCTCCCTCTCCTTTATATCTTCTTCTTCTTCTTCTATTCTTTCTTCTTTTGCTCGAGGACGAGAAACATTCTAAGTTGGGTGTGGTAAAAGCATAGCTTTTTGTTTTTCCATAACCATTTATGGCACCTAAGGCCGGAGAAACCTCTAGAAAGAGGAAAGAGAAGACAAAAGCTTCTACCTCCGAGTCATGGAAGATGGAGAAATTCATCTCAAGGGTCCATAGCTCAGTAGTAAAGCATTTGACTACACATCAAGAGAGCCCACTCATGGACCTCAACAAGAGCATGAGGAATTCCCTCATCAAAAAATCCCTGAGATACCTCAGGGGATACATTTTTCTCCACACAATTATTGGGCGCAACTAAGGATAGGAGCACCAAAATCACTAGGGATCAAGCAACAGAGGCAAGGAAGAGACATAGAGGAGCTCAAGAACACCATTGGTCCTTCAAGGAGAATGCGCCATCATCACTAAGGTGGACTCACTCCTTAACTTCCTTGTTCTTATCTCTCTATTTTTTTATTTTTAAGCTTCATGTTTGTCTATGTTTGTGTCTTTATTACATGATCATTAGTATTTAGTAACTATGTCTTAAGGCTATGAATAATTCCATGAATCCTTCACCTTTCTTAAATGAAAAAATGTTTTTGATACAAAAGAACAAGAAGTACATGAGTTTCGAATTTATCCTTAAAATTAGTTTAATTATATTGATGTGGTGACAATACTTTTTGTTTTCTGAATGAATGCTTGAACAGTGCATATTTTTTTATCTTGTTGTTTATGAATGTTAAAATTGTTGGCTCTTGAAAGAATGATGAAAAAGAGAAATGTTATTGATGATCTGAAAAATCATAAAATTGATTCTTGAAGCAAGAAAAAGCAGTGAATATATATATATATATATATATATATATATATATATATATAAGAAAAAGAAAAAGCAAGCAAAAAAAGCCAATAGCCCTTAAAACCAAAAAGCAAGGGTAAA
The DNA here is from genome assembly GCF_003086295.3 of Arachis hypogaea. Taxonomy (NCBI): domain Eukaryota; kingdom Viridiplantae; phylum Streptophyta; class Magnoliopsida; order Fabales; family Fabaceae; genus Arachis; species Arachis hypogaea. Next base: position 46,468,937 of record NC_092042.1, on the reverse strand, counting down.
AAGGATCAAAGACATTGAGCATCAATGGATAGGAGGGCCCAAGGAAATAAATCCTGGCCTAAGCGGCTAAATCAAGCTATCCCTAACCAAGTGCTTGTCGCAGGCAGGTCGAAGTGAAAAGCTTGAGACTGAGTGGTTAAAGTCATGATCCAAAGCAAAAAAGAGTGTGCTTAAGAGCTCTGGACACCTCTAACTGGGGACTTTAGCAAAGCTGAGTCACAATCTGAAAAGGTTCACCCAATCATATGTCTGTGGCATTTATGTATCTGGTGGTAATACTGGAAAACAAAGTGCTTAGGGCCACGACCAAGACTCATAAAAGTAGCTATGTTCAAGAATCAACATACTTAACTAGGAGAATCAATAACACTATCTGAACTATGAGTTCCTATAGATGCCAATCATTCTAAACTTCAAAGGATAAAGTGAGATGCCAAAACTGTTCAGAAGCAAAAAGCTACTAGTCCCGCTCATCTAATTAGAACTAATATTCATTGATATTTTGAGATTTATAGTATATTCTCTTCTTTTTATCCTATTTGATTTTCAGTTGCTTGGGGACAAGCAACAATTTAAGTTTGGTGTTGTGATGAGCGGATAATTTATATACTTTTTGGCATTATTTTTAGGTAGTTTTTAGTAGATCTAGCTACTTTTAGGGATATTTTTATTAGTTTTTATGCAAAATTCACATTTCTGGACTTTACTATGAGTTTGTATATTTTCTGTGATTTTAGGTATTTTCTGGGTGAAATTAAGGGACCTGAGCAAAAATCTGATTCATGCTGAAAAAGGACTGCTGATGTTGTTGGATTCTGACCTCCCTGCACTCGAAATAGATTTTCTGGAGCTACAGAACTCAAAATGGCACGCGCTTAACTTCGTTAGAAAGTAGACATCCAGGGCTTTCCACCAATATATAATAGTTCATACTTTGTTCGAGCTTAGACAACGCAAATTGTCGTTCAACGCCAATTCCATGCTGCATTCTGGAGTAAAACGCTAAAAACACGTTACAAACCAGAGTTAAACGCCAAAAACACATTACAACTTGGCGTTTAACCCCAAGAGAAGCCTCTACACGTGTAAAGCTCAAGCTCCGCCCAAGTACACACCAAAGTGGGCCCCGGAAGTGGATTTCTGCACTTAGACTTATTTTTGTAAACCCTAGTAGCTAGTTTAGTATAAATAGAACTTTTTACTATTGTACTAGGGGTCTTTTTCCCTATTCTCAAATTCACATGCTATTTGGGGAGGCTGGCCCTTCGGCCATGTCTAGACCTTGTTCTAATGTATTTTCAACGGTGGAGTTTCTACACACCATAGATTAAGGTGTGGAGCTTTGCTGTTCCTCGAGTATTAATACAACTACTATTGTTCTTCTATTCAATTCAAGCTTATTCTTATTCTAAGATATTCGCTGCACTTCAACCTGATGGATGTGATGATCCGTGACACTCATCATCATCCATCCTTATGAACGCGTGACTGACAACCACTTCCGTTCTACCTTAGATCGAGTGTGTATCTCTTGGATTCCTTAATCAGAATCTTTGTGGTATAAGCTAGAATTATTGGCGGCCATTCTTGAGAATCGGAAATTCTAAACCTTGTCTGTGGTATTCCGAGAAGGATTTAGGGATTGAATGACTGTGACGAGCTTCAAACTCGCGATTGTTGGGCATAGTGACAAACGCAAAAGGATCAATGGATTATTTTCTGACATGATCGAGAACCGACAGATGATTAGTCGTGCTGTGACAGAGCATTTGGACCATTTTCATTGAGAGGATGGGAAGTAGCCATTGACAACGGTGACGCCCTACATACAGCCTACCATAAAAAGGAGGAGAATGATTGGATGAAAGCAATAGGAAAGCAGAGATTCAAAAGGGATAAAGCATCTCCATACACTTATCAGAAATTTCCACCAATGATTTACATAAGTATCTCTATCTTTATTTTGCGTTTTATTTATATTTTAAATTATCAAACATTACAACCATTTATTATCCGCCTAACTGAGATTTACAAGATGACCATAGCTTACTTCATACCAACAATCTCCGTGGGATCGACCCTTACTCACGTAAGGTATTACTTGGACGACCCAGTGCACTTGCTGGTTAGTTGTGCGAAGTTGTGACAAAGTGTGATTCACATTTGAGAGCTCCAAGTCTTTGGTGCCATTGTTGATTATCACAATTTTGTGCTCCACGCGGCATGCTAGTACAAAATTTTAGAGAGCAAAATGGAGGAAACAAAAAGGGCATGGCACGCCAGGTTCGGCGTGGCACACCTGACCCATCAACTACTATAGGCGTGCCACTTGAAGTCGAAGGCATAGCACGCCAACTCACTACCTCAAGAAGAACCTCTACTACGGCGTGCCGCTTGGTGTCGAAGGCGTGGCACGCCGGCTCCAAAAAGTCATTTTGGCGTGCCACTTGAAGACCCAGGCGTGGCACGCCAAGCTTGAAGAGTACAAATACATGGGCGTGCCACTTGAGCAGCATGGTGTGGCACGCCGGTACAATGATCCAGAGAAGGGGCTGAAGGCAATTGAAGATTGGGCGTGCCACTTGAAGTCGAAGGCATGGCACGCCAACCTCTCAACCTCACTTAGGTGTGCCATTTGATGTCGAAGGCATGGCACACCAATCACTATTCTTCACTTAGGTGTGCCACTTGAGCAACCAGGCGTGGCACGCCAGTGTCATTCAGAGGGCATAGCATCATTGGGGCGTGCCACTTGAGTTCGTGGCGTGGCATGCCAAACAGAGGAATCACTCACTCAAAAAGGTGCGTGGCACGCCAGACCCTGGGCGTGCCATACTAGTTCAAGTTTCCAGAGGTAAACGAAGTGGAAAAATCAAAGGGCGTGCCACTTGAGCTCGAAGGCATGGCACGCCAACACAAGAATGCCACTATGGCGTGCCACTTGAGTTCGAAGGCATGGCACGCCAAGGTTGACAAGGGACGAGCGTGCCACTTGAAAGATTGAGCGTGTCACGCCAAGCCATTTTGAAGGGCACGTGACATGCCGATGAAGCGCCAGCCACACGCCAGCTAAGGAGTCACGTTTATTGAGTGTTTTCTTTTCCTCCAAAATGTAATTTTCCTTTTTTGACTTTTGTAATTTCTTTATTTTCACTAGGAGTAGTATAAATACCCTCAAATAGTATTGAAGAGGGGTTAAGCAGTTAGTTCTAGATCCACTTTTACACTCCACTTTTGAGTACCTTTCAAGCTATGAGTAGCTAAATTCCCTCTCATTGAGAGAGGGAGCTCTGTTGTACTTGATGGATTGATAATAGTGAAATTCTTCTTCTCTTCATCTTCTCTTGATTTGCTATAAGGAATCTCGTTCTTAATGCTTAGTGTTCAATTATCTTGGGAAAGAGATTGAATGCAATTGGGTTTCATGGGAACCTTGGGAAAGGAAATATGAAACCATGCTTGAAATCCCTTCTCACACTTGAGTAGATTCTGGGTTTTCGTGATGGGATACGTGACATATAATCCCCCCGCTACCTTGACCTACAATGGTATGTGGTATAATCAGGAACCAATCATATCTCTCTTCATGAGCAATTAGACCAAGGAATTGGCTATTGATCAAGATCTGAGAGATTGAGTCACCAAGGGATTGGGGCTCAATCAATCAAGATTGCCAAGAGGTCAATGAGTTGTATGATTGAAGAAGATATAAGCTAGATTTGATCCAAAGAGACAACATCTCCCAATCTAAATGAATTCCCCCATTCTTATCTATCCATTTCTTTATAGCTTAATTTTACATTCAGCAATTCCCCATTCCCATTTACATTCAAGTCATTTATGATTCAGCATTTTACATTCTGCAATTTCTAATTCTGCACTTTATTGCTTTTCTTTACATTCTAGTCATTTACATTTATGCTATTTACAATTCTGCACTTCACAATCTTATTGATCTGCTTAACTAATTCATCAATCGATTAAAATTGCTTGGATTTGCCAATCTCTATGGATACAATTCCACTCTACTGTGGGTTATTACTTGGCGATAATTTTGGTGCACTTGCCAAAAGAACTGATTCACTAAATTTTTAAAAGGGGTAGTAAATTCGAGACATCAGCATCTAATTTAAATTTAGAGGTCTTCAAGAAAGGTCTACCAAGAAAAACGGAGGAAGAATTTCCATTATCCGTCGGAGCTTCAACAACCACTTCCTCCTCATGAATATTTTCCATGGTCCTATGAGGTATCTCCTCCAATGGAGTCCCTGACCGTAGAGTGATGGCGTTTAGATTGCCCTTTAGGTTTTGAAGTGGTTTGGATGGAAGGCTAGAAGAGGTTGAGGCTTGACTGGTGTTGGTATTGTTGAAGGGAGGAAAAGACATCCTTAAAAGCATTTCAGTGATGTTGGACAATTGATCACTCATGTTACTAAATTAGGCCCTATTGTTCTCTTCATGTTTTCCTACCATAATTCTAAGTCTCTCTTGCTCTTGGTAGGGTGCACGGTTAGAATTATCAACTTGGTTGGTGGAAAAGGAATAGGATTAGTTGGATTGTTGTCTTTGGTGAGGAGCTTGGTATCTAGAGTGGTTGTTTTGGTTTTGGTAAAGTGCTTGGTATAGTTGGTTGTGGTGGTTTTGGTTGGCTTGATGGTTGTTGTTGTGATATTGGGGTGAAGATTGGTGGTTGTTGTGGTAGTGAGAAAAGGAGTTATTCCATCTTTGATTTTGATTGTTCCCTTGTGCATTGTCCCTCCACCCTTGGTTGGAACTATTACTATGAGAGTAATTATCTTGGCCTTGAGATTGATATGGTGGACAGTTGTTGTAGTTCACATTGGCTACCATAAGGGTGTAATCCTCTTGTACTTGATGACATTGGTCGGTGTAATGTGCGGTGCTAGAGCATAAACTACATACTCTAGGAGGCCCTTCAAGTTGGAGGATTTGGGTTGGGTCATGGATGGCTTGGACTGAGTAAAATTCCTTTTGTTCCGTGCAGATCTCCGTGAGGAGAGTGGTTATATCCCTAAGCACTTTGGTCAAAGTTAATTCGGAAGGAGGTGCTTCCACCACACCCTTGAGGGGGTTGTTCCTCACCCTTACATGTTGTGTAGCCTCGGCGATATCATTTACCAAGCTCTAAGCTTCCACCGCCGTCTTGTTCTTAGAAAGGGAACCACCACTAGAAGCGGTGAGCAATCTCTTATCTGCTGCGCAAAGACCTCTAGTGAAATAGCTAATGAGCAAGTGAGTGTCCAATCCATGGTGTGGACAAGATTCCAATAGTCTCTTGAATCGAGTCCAGTACTTATACAGGGTCTCTTAGTCCTTTTGCATTATACCGAAAATTTCTTTCCGGATGTAATCAGTCTTCTCCGGCAAAAAGAACTTGTCTAAAAACTCTCTTCTCAATAAATCTCATTCGGTCACCACTTCATCTGGTTGGGAGTAGAACCTCTCTTTTACTCGCCTCTCAAGAGAGAAGGGGAAAGCAAAAACCATGATAGCAATCTCATCGGCACCATGCCTTCGAGCCGTAGAACAATCAACTTGAAAATCTCTTAGATGTCTAATGGGGTCTTGGCCCAGAAGTCCATGATAATTGGGAAGCAAATTAATCAAACTATTCTTCAACTCAAAGTTTGGATCAAGATTTGGATACCTAGCTTGCAATGGTTGAAGAATAAGATTTGCCGCTCCTTGTTCGTGCAAGGTGATTCTACGTGTCTCCATGATAAACCACTATCTTATGATTTATTTTGTGCTGAATTGAGTGGAATTTATCATATTATTCCTACACTTATTCATAAAATTCACATGTTCTACGTTGCCTTCCTGATTTCATGCTATGATTGAAAACTCGCTTCCAGAGCTTTTAAATTGTCAAATTTTAACTCCTCTATATACCATTTGATACTGTGATCTGTATGTTAAAGTGTTTCAGGCTTTATAGGGCAAGAATGGCTTGGAGAATGGAAAGGAAGCTTGCAAAAATGGTAGGAACTCAAAGGAATAATGAAGCTGACCAGCGGGACGTGATGCGTACGCGTAGGTGACGCGTACGTGTGACCAGCTGGTAGCGCGAAATTGTGATCAATACTTTTCACAACTCAATTATTCCCCGGAGATGAACCCAAAAACTTGGTGTTCAATACCATGGCATAAACACAACTTCGCACAACTAACCAGCAAGTGTACTGGGTCGTCCAAGTAATAAACCTTACGCAAGGGTCGAACCCACAGAGATTGTTGGTATGAAGCAAGCTATGGTCACCTTGTAAATCTTATTCAGGCAAACTCAAATGGATATGGGTGATATACGAATAAAACATAAAGATAAAGATAGAGATACTTATGCAATTCATTGGTGGGAATTTCAGATAAGCGTATGGAGATGCTTGTCCCTTCTGTCTCTCTGCTTTCCTACTGTCTTCATCCAATCCTTCTTACTCCTTTCCATGGCAAGCTTATGCAAGGGTTTCACCGTTGTCAGTGGCTACCTCCCATCCTCTCAGTGGAAATGTTCAACGCACCCTGTCACGGCACGGCTATCCATCTGTCGGTTCTCAATCAGGCCGGAATAGAATCCAGTGATTCTTTTGCGTCTGTCACTAACGCCCCACCCTCAGGAGTTTGAAGCACGTCACAGTCATTCAATCATTGAATCCTACTCAGAATACCACAGACAAGGTTAGACCTTCCGGATTCTCTTGAATGCCGCCATCAGTTCTAGTCTATACCACGAAGACTCTGATCTCACGGAATGGCTGGCTCGGTTGTCAGGCGAGCGCTCGGTTGTCAGGCGATCAACCAGGCATCGTGTATCAGGAATCCACGAGATATTCACCCAATCTAAGGTAGAACGGAGGTGGTTGTCAGTCACACGTTCATAGGTGAGAATGATGATATGTGTCACGGATCATCACATTCATCAAGTTGAAGAACAAGTGATATCTTAGAATAAGAACAAGCGGAATTGAATAGAAGAACAATAGTAATTGCATTAATTCTCGAGGTACAGTAGAGCTCCACACCTTAATCTATGGTGTGTAGAAACTCCACCGTTGAAAATACATAAGAACAAGGTCTAGGCATGGCCGTGAGGCCAGCCTCCCAATGATCTAAGAACTAGATGTCCAAAGATGATCAAAGGATCTAAAATAATCCAAAGATCCAAAGATGAAAATACAATAGTAAAAGGTCCTTCTTATAGAGAACTAGTAGCCTAGGGTTTACAGAGATGAGTAAATGACATAAAAATCCACTTCCGGGCCCACATGGTGTGTGCTTGGGCTGAGCATTGAAGCATTTTCGTGTAGAGACTCTTCTTGGAGTTAAACGCCAGCTTTGGTGCCAGTTTGGGCGTTTAACTCCCATTCTTGTGCCAGTTCCGGCGTTTAACGCTGGGAATTCTGAGGGTGACTTTGAACGCCGGTTTGGGCCTTCAAATCTTGGGCAAAGTATGGACTATCATATATTGCTGGAAATCCCAGGATGTCTACTTTCCAACGCCGTTGAGAGCGCGCCAATTGGATTTCTGTAGCTCCAGAAAATCCACTTCGAGTGCAGAGAGGTCAGAATCCAACAGCATCTGCAGTCCTTTTCAGTCTCTGAATCAGATTTTTGCTCAGGTCCCTCAATTTCAGCCAGAAAATACCTGAAATCACAGAAAAACACACAAACTCATAGTAAAGTCCAGAAAAGTGAATTTTAACTAAAAACTAATAAAAATATACTAAAAACTAACTAGATCATACTAAAAACACACTAAAAACAATTCCAAAAAGCGTACAAATTATCCGCTCATCACAACACCAAACTTAAATTGTTGCTTGTCCTCAAGCAACTGAAAATCAAACAAGATAAAAAGAAGAGAATATGCAATGAATTCCAAAAACATCTATGAAGATCAGTATTAATCAGATGAGCAGGGCTTTTAGCTTTTTGCCTCTGAACAGTTTTGGCATCTCACTCTATCCTTTGAAATTCAGAATGATTGGCTTCTTTAAGAACTCAGAATCCAGATAGTGTCATTGATTCTCCTAGTTAAGTATGATGATTCTTGAACACAGCTACTTATTGAGTCTTGGCTGTGGCCCAAAGCACTCTGTCTTCCAGTATTACCACCGGATACATACATGCCACAGACACATAATTGGGTGAACCTTTTCAGATTGTGACTCAGCTTTGCTAGAGTCCCCAATTAGAGGTGTCCAGGGTTCTTAAGCACACTCTTTTTGCCTTGGATCACAACTTTATTTCTTTCTTTTTCTTTCTTTTCCCTTTTTTTTTCTTTCTTTCTCTCTCTTTTTTTTCGAATTTTTTTTTCGAATTTTTTTTTTGTATTCACTGCTTTTTCTTGCTTCAAGAATCATTTTTATGATTTTTCAGATCCTCAGTAACATGTCTCCTTTTTCATCATTCTTTCAAGAGCCAACATTCATGAACCACAAATTCAAAAGACATATGCACTGTTTAAGCATACATTCAGAAAACAAAAGTGTTGCCACCACATCAAAATAATTAAACTGTTATAAAATTCAAAATTCATGCAATTCTTCTCTTTTTCAATTAAGAACATTTTTCATTCAAGAAAGGTGATGGATTCATAGGACATTCATAACTTTAAGGCATAGACACTAAGACACTAATGATCACAAGACACAAACATAGATAAACATAAGCATAATTTTCGAAAAACAAAAAAATAAAGAACAAGGAAATTAAAGAACGGGTCCACCATAGTGATGGCAGCTTGAACACTCCTCAATGTCTCTTCCTTGTCTTTGTTGCTCCTCTCTCATGATTCTTTGATCTTCTCTAATTTCATGGAGGAGGACGGAGTGTTCTTGATGCTCCACCCTTAGTTGTCCCATGTTGGAACTCAATTCTCCTAGGGAGGTGTTTAGTTGCTCCCAATAGTTTTGTGGAGGAAAGTGCATCCCTTGAGGCATCTCAGGGATTTGATGATGAGAGGGGTCTCTTGTTTGTTCCATCCTCTTCTTAGTGATGGGCTTGTCCTCATCAATGGGGATGTCTCCCTCTATGTCAACTCCAACTGAATAACAGAGGTGACAAATGAGATGAGGAAAGGCTAACCTTGCCAAGGTAGAGGACTTGTCCGCCACCTTATAAATTTCTTGAGCTATAACCTCATGAACTTCTATTTCTTCTCCAATCATGATGCTATGAATCATGATAGCCCGGTCTATAGTAACTTCGGACCGGTTGCTAGTGGGAATGATTGAGCGTTGTATAAACTCTAACCATCCTCTAGCCACGGGTTTGAGGTCATGCCTTCTCAATTGAACCGGCTTTCCTCTTGAATCTCTCTTCCATTGGGCACCCTCTTCACAAATGACTGTGAGGACTTGGTCCAACCTTTGATCAAAGTTGACCCTTCTAGTGTAAGGATGTTCATCTCCTTGCATCATGGGCAAGTTGAATGCCAACCTTACATTTTCCGAACTAAAATCCAAGTATTTCCCTCGAACCATAGTAAGCCAATTCTTTGGATCCGGGTTCACACTTTGATCATGGTTCTTGGTGATCCATGCATTGGCATAGAACTCTTGAACCATCAAGATTCCTACTTGTTGAATGGGGTTGGTAAGAACTTCCCAACCTCTTCTTCGGATCTCATGTCGGATCTCCGGATATTCACTCTTTTTGAGTTTGAAAGGGACCTCGGGGATCACTTTCTTCAAGGCCACAACTTCATAGAAGTGGTCTTGATGCACCCTTGAGATGAATCTCTCCATCTCCCATGACTCGGAGATAGAAGTTTTTGCCTTCCCTTTCCTCTTTCTAGAGGTTTCTCCGGCCTTGGATGCCATAAATGGTTATGGAAAAACAAAAAGCAATGCTTTTACCACACCAAACTTAAAAGGTTTGCTCGTCCTCGAGCAAAAGAAGAAAGAAGAGAGTAGAAGAAGAAGAAATGGAGGAGAAGGAGATAGCTATGTGTTTCGGCCAAAGGGGGAGAAGTAGTGTTTAGGTTGTGCGAAAATGAAGGAGTGAAGATGGGTTTATATAGGGGTGGGGGGAGGGTTATGGTTCGGCTATGTGAGGGTGGGTTTGGGAGGGAAAGTGTTTTGAATTTGAATGGTGAGGTAGGTGGGGTTTTATGAATGATGGATGTGAGTGGTGAAGAGAAAGATGGGATTTGATAGGTGAAGGGTTTTTGGGGAAGAGGTGTTGAGGTGATTGGTGAATGGGTGAAGAAGAAGAGAGAGAGTGGTGGGGTAAGTGGGGATCCTGTGGGGTCCACAGATCCTGAGGTGTCAAGGAAAAGTCATCCCTGCACCAAATGGCATGCAAAAATGCGTTTTTAGCCAATTCTGGCGTTAAACGCCGGGCTGGTGCCCATTTCTGGCGTTTAACGCCAAGTGCTTGCCCTTTTCTGGCGTTTAACGCCAGTCTGGTGCCCCTTTCTGGCGTTAAACGCCCAGAATGGTGCCAGACTGGGCGTTAAACGCCTATCTGCTAGCCTTACTGGCGTTTAAACGCCAGTAGGTTCTTCCTCCAGGGTGTGCTATTTTTCTTTCTGTTTTTCATTCTGTTTTTGCTTTTTCAATTGATTTTGTGACTTCTCATGATCATCAACCTACAAAAAATATAAAATAACAAAAGAGAATAGATAAATATAATAAGATTGGGTTGCCTCCCAACAAGCACTTCTTTAATGTCAGTAGCTTGACAGAGGACTCTCATGGAGCCTCAGAAATGCTCAGAGCAATGTTGGAACCTCCCAACACCAAACTTAGAGTTTGAATGTGGGGGTTCAACACCAAACTTAGAAGTTGGTTGTGGCCTCCCAACACCAAACTTAGAGTTTGACTGTGGGGGCTCTGTTTGGCTCTGTTTTGAGAGAAGCTCTTCATGCTTCTTCTCCATGGTGACAGAGGGATATCCTTGAGCCTTAGACACAAAGGATTCTTCATTCACTTGAATGATCAATTCTCCTCTATCAACATCAATCACAGCCTTTGCTGTGATTAGGAAGGGTCTGCCAAGGATGATGGATTCATCCATGCACTTCCCAGTCTCTAGGACTATGAAATCAGCAGGGATGTAGTGGTCTTCAATCTTTACCAGAACATCCTCTACAAGTCCATAAGCTTGTTTTCTTGAGTTGTCTGTCATCTCTAATGAGATTTTTGCAGCTTGCATCTCAAAGATCCCTAGCTTCTCCATTACAGAGAGAGGCATGAGATTTACACTTGACCCTAGGTCACACAAGGCCTTCTTGAAGGTCATGGTGCCTATGGTACAAGGTATTGAAAACTTCCCAGGATCTTGTCTCTTTTGAGGTAATTTCTGCCTAGACAAGTCATCCAGTTCTTTGGTGCGCAAAGGGGGTTCATCCTCCCAAGTCTCATTTCCAAATAACTTGTCATTTAGCTTCATGATTGCTCCAAGGTATTTAGCAACTTGCTCTTCAGTGACATACTCATCCTCTTCAGAGGAAGAATACTCATCAGAGCTCATGAATGGCAGAAGCAAGTTCAATGGAATCTCTATGGTCTCATTTTGAGCCTCAGATTCCCATGGTTCCTCATTGGGGAACTCATTGGAGGCCAGTGGACGTCCATTGAGGTCTTCCTCAGTGGCGTTCACTGCCTCTTCTTCCTCTCCAAATTCGGCCATGTTGATGGCCTTGCACTCTCCTTTTGGATTTTCTTCTGTATTGCTTGGGAGAGTACTAGGAGGAAGTTCAGTAACTTTCTTGCTCAGCTAACCCACTTGTGCCTCCAAATTTCTAATGGAGGACCTTGTTTCAGTCATGAAACTTTGAGTGGTTTTGATTAGATCAGAGACCATGGTTGCTAAGTCAGAGGTGTTCTGCTTAGAACTCTCTGTCTGTTGCTGAGAAGATGATGGAAAAGGCTTGATGTTGCTAAACCTATTTCTTCCACCATTATTGTTGTTGAAACCTTGTTGAGGTCTCTGTTGATCCTTCCATGAGAGATTTGGATGATTTCTCCATGAAAGATTATAGGTGTTTCCATAGGGTTCTCCCATGTAATTCACCTCTTCCATTGAAGGGTTCTCAGGATCATAAGCTTCTTCTTCAGATGAAGCTTCCTTAGTACTACCTGGTGCATTTTGCATTCCAGACAGACTTTGAGAAATCATATTGACTTGCTGAGTCAATATTTTGTTCTGAGCCAATATGGCATTCAGAGTATCAATCTCAAGAACTCCTTTCTTCTGACTAGTCCCATTGTTCACAGGATTCCTTTCAGAAGTGTACATGAATTGGTTATTTGCAACCATTTCAATTAGTTCTTGAGCTTCTGTAGGCGTCTTCTTCAGATGAAGAGATCCTCCAGCAGAGCTATCCAAAGACATCTTGGATAGTTCAGAGAGACCATCATAGAAAATTCCTATGATGCTCCATTCAGAAAGCATGTCAGAGGGACACTTCCTGATTAATTGTTTGTATCTTTCCAAAGCTTCATAGAGGGATTCTCCTTCCTTCTGTCTGAAGGTTTGGACTTCCACTCTAAGCTTACTCAATTTTTGAGGTGGAAAGAACTTTGCCGAGAAGGCATTGACTAGCTTTTCCCAAGAGTTCAGGCTTTCTTTAGGTTGTGAGTCCAACCATGTCCTAGCTCTGTCTCTTACAGCAAAAGGGAATAGCATAAGTCTGTAGACCTCAGGGTCAACCCCATTAGTCTTGACAGTGTCACAGATTTGCAAGAATTCAGCTAAGAACTGATGAGGATCTTCCAATGGAAGTCCATGGAACGTGCAATTCTGTTGCATTAGAGAAACTAATTGAGGCTTAAGCTCAAAGTTGTTTGCTCTAATGGCAGGGATAGAGATGCTTCTCCCATAGAAGTCGGGAGTAGGTGCAGTAAAGTCACCCAGCACCTTTCTTGCATTGTTGGCATTGTTGTTGTTTTCGGCTGCCATGAGTTCTTCTTCTTTGAAGATTTCTGTTAGGTCCTCTACAGAGAATTGTGCCTTAGCTTCTCTTAGCTTTCGCTTCAAGGTCATTTCAGGTTCAGGATCAGCCTCAACAAGAATGCTTTTGTCTTTGCTCCTGCTCATATGAAAAAGAAGAAAACAAGGAAATGTGGAATCCTCTATGTCACAGTATAGAGATTCCTTGAGGTGTCAGAGGAAAAGAAAAATAGAAGGCAGAAGTAGAAGAATTCGAACTTATCAAGAGAGATGGAGTTCGAATTGTTCATTAAGGAATAGTGTTAGTCCATAAATAGAAGGATGTGAGAAGAAGGGAAGTGGTATTCGAAAATTAAGTAAAGGATTTTGAAAATATTTTTGAAAAACACTAATTGATTTTCAAAAATTCAAGTGGGAAAGAAATCAAGTGATTTTTGAAAAAGAATTTGACATTAGAAATCAAAAAGATTTGATTGATAACTATTTTAAAAAATGTTGTTAAGAAGATATGATTGATTTAAAAAAAAATGTGATTGAGAAGATATGATTTGAAAAACATTTTAAAAAGATTTGATTTTAAAAATTGATAACTTGGCTATCAAGAAAAGATATGATTCAAACATTAAACCTTTCTCAACAGAAACGGCAACATACTTGAAACGTTGATTCAAATCCTTAATTGATAGCAAGTATCTTTGAAAAAGGAAAGAAATTGATTTTGAAAACATATGATTGAAAAGATATGATTTGAAAAAGATTTGATTTTGAAAAATTTTGAAAACTTGAAAAAAAAATTGATTTGAAAACAAAATCTTCCCTCTTGTGCCATCCTGGCGTTAAACGCCCAGAATGGTGCACATTCTGGCGTTTAACGCCCAAAATACTACCCTTTTGGGCGTTAAACGCCCAGCCAGGTACCCTGGCTGGCGTTTAAACGCCAGTCTGTCTTCCTTACTGGGCGTTTTGAACGCCCAGCTTTTTCTGTATAATTCCTCTGCAGTATGTTCTGAATCTTCAATTCTCTGTATTATTGACTTGAAAAGACACAAATTAAAAATATTTTTGGATTTTTTAATAAAGAGGAATAATCAAAATGCAACTAAAATCAAATAACAATGCATGCAAGACACCAAACTTAGCAGTTTGTATACTACTGACACTAATGAGAATGCATATGAGACACATAAACACTCAAGTCAAGAGAATTCAAAGATTAGAGTAAGAAATCATCAAGAATTACTTGAAGATCCTTAAGACACATGAGTGAATGCATGCAATTGACACCAAACTTAAAATGAGACACTAGACTCAAACAAGAAACATACAATATTTTTGTTTTTTATGATTTTGTAAATTTTTTGTGCTTTTTCGAAAATTGAGTGGAAAAGAAAATAAAGATATCAAAATTCTTAATGAGAATTCCAGGAATCAGTGCAATGCTAGTCTAAGACTCCGGTCCAGGAATTAGACATGGCTTCACAGCCAGCCAAGCTCTCAAAGAAAGCTTCGGTCCAAAACACTAGACATGGCCAATGGCCAGCCAAGCCTTAGCAGACCACTGCTCCAAAAGCAAGATTGATAGAAATCAACAAGCTCTTGTGATGATAAGTTGAAACCTCGGTCCAATGAAATTAGACATGGCTTCACAGCCAGCCAAACTTCAACAGATCATCATGAAACTCTAGAATTCATTCTTAAGAACTCTGAAGAAAAAATACCTAATCTAAGCAACAAGATGAACCGTCAGTTGTCCAAACTCAACAATCCCCGGCAACGGCGCCAAAAACTTGGTGCTGTTGCCGGATCAGAAATTTGGCACTGATGTTACCGGACCAAAAGCTTGCCAAAAACTCGAACAATCCCCGGCAACGGCGCCAAAAACTTGGTAGCGCGAAATTGTGATCAATACTTTTCACAACTCAATTATTCCCCGGTGATGAACCCAAAAACTTAGTGTTCAATACCATGGCATAAACACAACTTCGCACAACTAACCAGCAAGTGTACTGGGTCGTCCAAGTAATAAACCTTACGCGAGTAAGGGTCGATCCCACAGAGATTGTTGGTATGAAGCAAGCTATGGTCACCTTGTAAATCTTAGTCAGACAAACTCAAATGGATATGGGTGATATACGAATAAAACATAAAGATAAAGATAGAGATACTTATGCAATTCATTGGTGGGAATTTCAGATAAGCGTATGGAGATGCTTGTCCCTTCCGTCTCTCTGCTTTCCTACTGTCTTCATCCAATCCTTCTTACTCCTTTCCATGGCAAGCTTATGCAAGGGTTTCACCGTTGTCAGTGGCTACCTCCCATCCTCTCAGTGGAAATGTTCAACGCACCCTGTCACGGCACGGCTATCCATCTGTCGGTTCTCAATCAGGCCGGAATAGAATCCAGTGATTCTTTTGCGTCTGTCACTAACGCCCCGCCCTCAGGAGTTTGAAGCACGTCACAGTCATTCAATCATTGAATCCTACTTAGAATACCACAGACAAGGTTAGACCTTCCGGATTCTCTTGAATGCCGCCATTAGTTCTAGCCTATACCACGAAGACTCTGATCTCACGGAATGGCTGGCTCGGTTGTCAGGCGAGCGCTCGGTTGTTAGGCGATCAACCATGCATCGTGTATCAGGAATCCAAGAGATATTCACCCAATCTAAGGTAGAACGGAGGTGGTTGTCAGTCACACGTTCATAGGTGAGAATGATGATGAGTGTCACGGATCATCACATTCATCAAGTTGGATCAAGTTCCTGGGTCCTTTCCATGCAGGATCAAGTTGGATTTGGGCCTGGAGCTACTTAGAAATCGCCAGTCACAATTTCATTAATGAAGTCACATGCTGGAAGTCACACGTGCGCGTCATCTGAGTTTTGTGAGCCACACGTACGCGTCAGGCACGCGTACGCGTCGGTGGGATTTTTGCCAATCCATGTGAATGCATCAGCTTTAGCACGCCAGTTCTAGCAAGATGCTTCCACGCGTGCGCGTCGCTGCCAATTTTCCAAAGCTCCATTCTTCATGTTCCTTCCACTTGTGCATGCTTCCTTTCCATCTTCTAGGCCATCCTTGCCCTATAGATCCTGGATCCACTTAACAAACACATCACGGCGTCGAATGAGAATAGAAAAGGATTAAAATATAGCAATTTTAAAGTCAAAGAAGCATGTTTTTAACCATGAAGCAAAATTAGGAAGGAAACACAAAACCATGCAATTTATATGAATAAGTGTGGAAAATATTGGTAAAACCCTCCAAATTCTACACAAGATAAACCACAAAATTGGGGTTTATCAGCAATCTTGAGTCATTAATACCCATCTTATGTTGGTGATCTAGAAATGTTAGTTAATATTATTTCCATTGACTCTAATCTCTTGCTAATTCAATTAGTGAGTTGATTAGGACTTTTGGATTGAGATTAACTAGTCTTATTTGACTTTCTCTCATGTGAAGATAATATTGTACCTTCTTCCAATGTTGGAGATGACTAAATAGGATTAACTCTTGTTAACTATTGTATGATAATTAATGACTAGGATAGAAAGCCTATATTCTCAATCCTTGCCATGAATCTCTCTCTTTATTACTTGCTTTCTTTAATTGTTTGCTTTATTTACTTGCCATTTATTTTATTGCACTTTTACCAACCAACCCCTTTTTGACCTCATAACTAATAATTAGGCACTCGATTGTGATTCCTAGGGAGAACAACCCGGGACTAATACTCTTGGTTATCTTTATTGGGTTGGACTTGTGACAACCAAAATTAAACTTTGATTGAGCATTACTTGTCAGTTTGGAACTATACTTGCAATGAAGTTATTTTCCTCTAACCGAAAAAAAATTATAATCCGACGGTTTTGCTCTTTCAGGTTTTTGGCACCATTGCCAGGGAGTTACAATGTGTGCTTGTTATTGGTTATTGTATATATGTCAATATTGTAAATAGCTTGGTTTTGGGTTTGTTTGCTAGTTTTTGCTAGTTTTAGGAGTTTATTTTCATCATTTCTTGTTAGCTTTTGTTTTTATTTCCTCTTGTACCATGAATTCTCACCACTTTGGCTATGAGTTTGGTTCAGACTATGTTGTTGGAAATAAAAATGAAAGCTTCAATGAAGATGTTTGCATCAAGGATTTGGAAATCAAATGTGGGAGGAGCCTCAAGCTTATGGACAACCTTCATGGCAACAACCTCCTACGGTTTCTCCCAAAAAAAATGAAATGCGAAAGTGTTGGGATTAGAAATTTGTCAGCCAAAAATGCCGATTGGTCGGACGACCTCTCCACACTTAAAAGTTTACACCATCCTCGGTGGATAATGAATGGACATTGATTGATGTGTAAGAAAACTTAGTGAATCAAATGAAATATAGAGCTCACACATCAAACAATGACACATATTAACGTTTGTTTGCAACACCTAAGTGACATAGAGGTAGAACACAGGGGTGCTATGGAACTTAGGAAAAGAGATATAGGAGTTAAAATCAATCACATAACAAGCATGGTCCACAAAACTTTAAAAGGCTCAAAAATATGTGTCTAGGTAAGCTTACGATCCAATTTCAAAATTCCAAACTCTCAATGCATGAAATAGGTGATGTCAATAAAGGTAAAACATAACAAGCATCACCTAATAAAAAATGCAATGATAATACACTATTTCCTAATCATAATGAAATGCTTTAAATCACATGGTGGCCAAAACATGCAATTCAAAAGTTTTAAAACGCTTGAAGGCAATGTCATGAACTTGGTATTTACAATTGTTCAACATGAAAACTCAAAACCAAGTAACAAAATATTACCTCAATAGTGAAATCCAACAAAGCGTAATAGTAACAATATTGCTTAAGTAGCATCTTATCAGTAATTAGCAGCAATAAACAGTAAATAAGATTAATAATCCAACACTTGTACACAAAAATAGAAAATTAAACAAATTAACTAACTAAAAGAAATGTGATAGATGGTGATTGGTAGTGTTGGATGATGGTTGAAGGGTGAAAAGAAAATAAGAGAAGAGAGAAGAAGGAAGGAAATGGAAAGAAGAGAAGAAAATAAGGTAGGTGAAACAGGGCAGAGTATCACGTGTACGCATCATGGTACGCGTACACGTGCATGACAGAAATAAGCTGCGACGTGTACGGGTCGAGCAGGTGCGCGCGTGATAATGCAGAGAGACATATGACGCATATGCGTGGATCACGCGTACGCACGGGCATGAATTTTGGCAGAGGCACAATTTCAGCACACTACCCGCGCAACTCTCTAGAATTTTATACTGGGCCTTGAAAATTTGGGGACCGCGCGTACGCGTGGGTGAGGCATACGCGTGGGAAGCTGGAAACTTGGGGGTCACACGTATGCATGGGTGACCCGTACGCGTGGCTGGGTGCTCTATTTTTCAAAATTTTTCAAGTTCTAGCACCAAATCAAGCATTCTAAACTTCTAAACAGCTACCAAAACATCATCAAACCTTATTTAACATATTAGACTCCCAAATAAACCACGCAAACAAAACCAAACATGAAATCAAACATATTTTAACATGCAACTAAGCAATATATACAAGAGTATAAAAGGGAAGAAAACTACCTAACAATGGCAACCCAATTCATTCATTGATTATATATATAAGAGAATG
The DNA here is from genome assembly GCF_003086295.3 of Arachis hypogaea. Classification (NCBI taxonomy): domain Eukaryota; kingdom Viridiplantae; phylum Streptophyta; class Magnoliopsida; order Fabales; family Fabaceae; genus Arachis; species Arachis hypogaea. The sequence continues at coordinate 46,450,359 of NC_092042.1, read as the reverse complement.
GAAAGAGGTTACCATGGTGGGATGTCTCCCACCTAGCACTTTTATTTATTGTCCTTAAGTTGGACAATTGATGGGGTCTTTGCTATGGTGGCTTATGGTTGAATTCATCCTTGAATCCCCACCAATGTTTGCATCTCCAATTGCCACCGGGATCCCAAATTAGGCCCATAAAGCCTTAAAGTAAGCTTGAGCAAGTGACAAGACTGCAAGACTGTTGATTGTTGAAATGAATTCTGGGGTCCCAAACCTTGTTCTTGCTCCTATCTTCTTGTTGACTACCATAGTTAAATCCAGGTGACAAGGCTTGTAAATTCTCAATTGATTATCCAAACACTTTCCTAGACCCATTCAATGTAGCACTACACCAACCATTGCACTTAGATTTTAGTAATTCAACCATAGTGAACTTTGAATTGCGGTGCGTACCACTAACCAACTCTTTTTTGCTTTTCATTCCACAAAGAGCTCTGAGTTGGGCATCCGTTTCAAGCAAACCATATTCAAGTGGAATTACAAAGCATAGAGATAAGAGATTTACCCACTTGAATGGTGTAAAGGATGATGGTGACTTAGGAAGGGAGACCTTCCCACACTTTGACAATGTGAAGTCCACTCCCTTGTGCTCTTCTTTGACTATTTCCACCTCTTGACAAGCATCTTCCATATCCACTTCTTGACAAAGTTCTTCACATTAACCACTTCCTCATGAAACTCTTCTAGATCTTCTCCATTCTTCATGTCACAACTTGGAGGTAATGTGGAACTTATCTCAACATCTACCTCAATTTCAATGGGAGAAGATTCCTCAAACCCAAAAAGATCATATGTTGGTGTGGAATCATCATCAAGAGGAAGATTTGTTGCTTGCTCACCTTCTTCCAATTCTTCATCATTCATCATATGTTTAGGAGGTTGCGCACCCTCCTTGACATTGCTTTCAAGCTCAATGGAAGAAGGCTCAATGGGATCCTCAAGGTGATTTATTAGTGTGGACAAGAACTCATCAATGATTGAGTTCATTTCTTGATCAACCTCTCCTAATTCTTCAACCACTCCTTCCGGCTCAATTGTCTCAACTTTCTCCCTTGGTTGTAATTCTTGCTTCAACTCCTCTTCTTTACCTTGAAGCTCCGAATTCACTCCCTCACTGTGCTTCTTGGTTAATCCTCCACATTTGTCAATGTGAGCGTTTTGAATATATGAGCTTAGGTAGGAGGCCATGTGGTTAGTGGCTTCAGTCATGGTAGCTACCATGATTTCTATCTTCTTTAGCTCCTTTTGTTCCTCTTCTTGCCTTTGGATATAAGAGCTAATATCTCTTCGTTGTTCTTGCAAGAAGGTATGGAGCGCTTCATCCTTTGAAGGAGATGGTGGAAGAGAGGGCTCATTGTTTGGAGAAAAGGGTTCATAATTAGAAGGTGGTTCATCTTGGTAAGGGTATGGAGGTGATGTAATGGGACTGATGGTTCTTGAGAATATTGATGTTGGAATGGTGGTGGCTCTAAGTATGGCTCATATGGATGTTGGTATGGTAGGTATGGGTTAGGATCATATGGGGGTGAATGGTGGTATGGGGCTTGTAAGTAAGGTTGTTGAGGATTATGTTGAGGAAAGGGGTCATATGTATGTGGTGGTTGTGGTTGACAACCACAATGAGGATCACCACATCCATTAGATTGGTAAGCATTAGGAGTTGTATTGTACCCATAAGAAATCGATGGAGGTTGTTGCCAAGAAGGTTGTCTATATGCTTGAGGCTCCTCCCACCTTTGGTTCCCAAATCCTTGATGCATTTTCTAATTGTAGTTTCCATCTCCTATAACATAGTTAGATCCAAACTCATAGCCAAAGTGGTGAGAATTCATAGTAGCAAGAGCAAATGAAAACAAAATCTAATAAGAAACAAAGAAAACCAAATCCTAAAACTAGCAAAAACTAGCAAACAAATCAAAATCAAGTTGTTCACACTATTGACACATATACAATAACCAATAACAAGCACACATTGCAATTCCCCAGCAACGGCGCCAAAAACTTGAAATGAAGATTTATACCGGTTTGAAATTTAACAAAATAATTTTGTTGTGAGCATAGCCCAAACCAAGAATCGATCCTCACATCAAAGTTTAATTTTTGGTTGTCACAAGTCTAACCCAATAAAAAATAACCGAGAGTATTAGTCCCGGGTCGTTCTCCCTAGGAATCACAATCGAGTGCCTAATTATTGGTTATGAGGGGGTTGGGTTGGTAAAAGGGTAAGAAAATAAATGACAAGAAAATAAAGGAAACAACTAAAGAAAGCAAGTAATAAAGAGACACATTCATGACAAGGATTGAGAATATATGCTTTCTATCCTAGTCATTAATTATCATACAATGATTAGTCATCACCAACATCTTACCTTCTTCCTATGTTGGAGATGACTAAATAGGATTAGCTCTTGTTAATCATTGTATGATAATTAATGACTAGGATAGAAAGCTTATATTCTCAATCCTTTCCATGAATGTCTCTATTTATTACTTGCTTTCTTTAGTTGCTTCCTTTATTTTCATGTCATTTATTTTCTTGCCCTTTTACCAACCCAACCCCCTTTTGACCTCATTAACAATAATTAGGCACTCGATTGTGATTCCTAGGGAGAACGACCCGAGATTAATACTCTCGGTTATTTTTATTGGGTTGGACTAGTGACAACCAAAAATTAAACTTTGATGTGAGGATCGATTGTCAGTTTGGGCTATACTCACAACGAAATTATTTTGTTAAATTCTAAACAGGTATAAATCTTCATTTCACTTTTTTAGAGTGCCTAAATAAATAGAAGATATAGACACACTTTAAAAATGTGACTGTAGGAAAACAAACTAGCCATGCTTCAAAAGCGTGGCACGAAAAATCATAGCCAATTCTCTAATTAATCGTCACCCTCACAAAAGCGTGGCCATTGACCTCTTCGGCCATGCTTTTGAACCGTGGCAAGAAAAAGCATGGCCAAATCTCTAACCAATTACCACCCTCATAAAATCATGGCTAATGACCCCTTTTGGCTACGTTTTTAAAGTGTGGCAAGAAAAAAGTGTACCGATAGGCATTTTTTCTTATAGCGTCCTTCTTTGTCACCATGTTGAGTCTCTGATAGTCAATGTGCATTCTCCAGCTAGTGACCGTTCTTGAAGGGATCAATTAATTTTTTCATTGGAGATTACTGTGATCCCTCCCTTCTTTGGCACCACTTGCATAGGACTTACACATGCGCTGTCAGAAATATGGTATATGATCCCAGCATCCTACAGTTTCATTACCTCTTTGTAAACGACCTCTTTCATTGTTGGATTAAGCCTTCTTTGTGCTTGCATCATAGGTTTAGAATCTTCCTCCAGTAAAATGTTATTCATGCACATGGTGGGGCTTATTCCCTTCAAATCACTGATTGTCGTCCATCCAATAGCAATCTTATGTTCCCTCAATACTTGCAGCAGTCCTTCTTCTTCTTCTTTTTCTTTTTCTTTATTTAATGAAGCCTTTATGATCCCCGGGTAGGTTTTGTTATCTCTAAGAAATGCATATTTGAGAGTGGATGGTAAAGATTTTAACTCTAGCCTTGGTGGTCCCTCTTTCTCCTTGGTGTTATTTGAGAGTGTCTTCTCTGTTGAACACATATCTTCCTACTTCTCTTATTCCCTTTAATTTTTTTTGTGCCTCCCTAACCCATTCCTTGCCTACCTCTTTTTCATATCTTCCTTTTTCAATCTCACACATAGGTAAAAAAAAGGGTAGCCCCAGCTTGGGGCTGGATTGAATCCGAAGTTTAGGTTTAGAGTTGGCTTCTCTATTCTGTCATCTATTAGAATAAAAATTTGCTCTGTTTTTCTGGTTATTCATTTTATTTCTCACAACTCTAATCATGGAGTTTCTGCTTCATGAGTGAGGCAAGTACTCAATTTTTGAGTTCTAGTTATTATTGAGGCTTTAAGATAATTCTTTGCCTCAATAATTAGCTATATCTCTAATTTTTGTCATCCATATACTTATGAGTATGCAAAAATCTGAATTAGGGTTAGATAATTTTGGGCTTTTGTCAAGATGAGTAAGATTATATTAATTAACAACATTATTAAATTACAACTATTATTATTGTTATATTTCTAGAGTTATAGAGTTATTGGACATCATTTGATAGTTTGGTGATGCATTCAGAGTTGCCTTCGGTTATTTGGAACAAAGTTATGAGTGGATATTATGTTTATAATCATTTTTAAATATAATACAATCAATATTTAAATTAATTTATGATTTTAGCATTTGAAAATATTTTATTTTTGTGAATTTTGAATTATTATAATGAATATTTATTTTTGGAAAATTCATAATTATATAAAAATATACATATGATGATATTCATATATTATATAAGGCATGCAATTTTTTAAAAAATTGACACTACTATACTTTAATTTGATTTTTAGCATTCATATTTATACATATTTATACATATTTGATTAATTATAAAAGTTATCATTCATATTAATACATGAGGAGCTCATTTGAACTACTAGGCCAAGATTTTGTTTCTTTTAGACCCTCCTAACCATTGATGCTCAAAGCTTTGGACCCTTGCTCTTGCTCTTTGGTTTAAAGAGCTATTGCCTTTTTCTTTTTCTTTCTTTTTCTGCTTGCTTTTTTTTTTTTGCAAAAATTTTTTTCTTTTATTGCTTTTTGCTACTTTTTCTTGCTTCAAGAATCAATTTTTTTATTTTTTAGATTACCAATAATACTTATCTTTTTTCATTATTCTTTCAAGAGCCAACATTCTTTAACTCCAACATCAAACATGCACTGTTCATTCATACATTCAAAAAGTAAAAGCAATGCCACCACATCAAAATAATTGAACTATTCTTATTATATAACTCAAAATTCATGTATCTCCCTATTCTTTTTCAAATAAAATTTTCTTTCAAGTAAGGTGAGAGATGCATGGAATATTTCATAGCCTTAAAACATAGATGCGCATGCACTTAGAAACAGGAAACAGATAATGAAATATAATTGAAAACTGAAACATAAGCAAAGGCGAATATAGAACGGGACCACCTTAGTGACGGCGGCTACTGCTCCCTCTAGAGAATCCAATGGAGAAGATTTGTTCTATGTCACGCCCCTGGCTCTGTTGTTTTTCTCTCATGGCTCTTTGATCTTCTCTTATTTCATGGAGGATGGTGGAATGCTCTTGGTGTCCCATCCTCAACTGATCCATATTAGTGCTTAATTGGTCCCGATAGCCTTGGGGAGGAAAATGCATCCCTTAAGGCATCTCAGGGATTTCTTGTTGAGGCGGCTCCACATGCTCTTGTTGAGGTGCATGTATGGGCTCTCTAGTTTGCTCCATTCTTCTTTAAGTGATGGGCTTGTCCTCCTTAATAGGAATGTCTCCTTATATGACAATTACAGCTGAATTGCATAAGTGACAGATAAGGTGGGGAAAAGCCAACCTTGCTATGGTGGAAGGCTTTTCATCTATCTTGTACGGTTCTTGAAGTATTACCTCATGTACCTCCACCTCACTTCTAAGCATGATGCAATGAATCATGATGGCTCAGTTAATGGTCACTTCTGACCGATTGCTAGTAGGGATGATAGAGCGCTGGATAAATTCAACCATCCTCTAGCTACGGGCTTGAGGTCAAGACTTCTTAATTAGACAGGCTTGCCTTGAGTATCCCTCTTCCACTGAGCTCCTTCCACACAAATGTTTGAAAGGACTTGGTCCAGCTTCTGATCAAAATTGACTCGTCTAGTGTAAGGATGTGGGTCAACTTGCATAACAAGCAAATGGAGCGCCAACCTTACACTTTCCAGGCTGAAGTCTAAGGGTCAACCTCGGACCATGGTACTCCAATTCTTGGGGCTTGGGTTCACGCTACATCATGATGTTTAGTGACATATGCATTGGCATAGAACTTTTGCACCATCAAGATTCCAACTTCCGGGATAGGATTGGTTAGGGCTTCCCAACCTCTCCTCCGGATTTCTCGTCAGATCTCTGGATACTCATTCTTTTTTAGCCTAACGGAACTTTAGAAATCACCCTCTTCTTTCCCACTACTTCATAGAAGTGGTCTTGACGAGCTTTGATGATGAATCTCTCCATCTCCCAAGATTCGGAGGTGGAAGTAACAGCTTTCTCTTTCCTCTTTCTAGAGTGTTCTCCGACTTTGGGTGCCATAAGTGTGAATGAAAGCAAAAAGCAACAGTTTTCCAACACCAAACTTAAAAGCTTTGCTCGTTCTCGAGCAAAAATGGAAGAAAGGAGTAGAAACAAAAGAGAATATGGGAGATGGAGGGAGAGGTAGGTTTGGCCAAGTGGAGGCTAATTGCTTTGAGGTGTGTGTATGAAGAGGTGGTATGAGGGGTTATTTATAGGGTAGGGATGGGGTAGAGTTCGGTTATGGGGAGGGTAAATGGGAGGGAAAGTTTTGAATTTGAAGTGGGTGGGGGCTAGTGGGAGTATAATGGTTTTGAGAAGAGATATGGATGTGATTAGTTGAGGGTTTATAGGGAAGAGTGTGTGGGGAAGAGTGAAAGTAAGAGAGAAAAGAAAGTGGGGTACGTGGAGATTTTGTGGGACCCACTGATCTTGAGAGGCCAGGGAATTTGAATTCCCTGTCCTCTTGTGGGCGTTGAATGCCCAGCGCTTGCTCCTGACTGGCGTTCAACGCCAACTTCTTTCTCCATATAGGGCGTTGAACGCCCATTGGGATGCTCCTTCCTGGTGTTGAACACCAGGTGATGAGTAGATATTTTATACACTTTTTGGCATTATTTTCATATAGTTTTTAGTATCTTTTGTATAGTTTTTATTTAGTTTTTATAGGTTTTAGTGTTAAATTCACATTTTTGGATTCTACTATGATTTTTTGCATTTTTGTCCAATTTCAAGTATTTTCTGGCTGAAATTGAGGAGCTGGAGCAAAAGTCTAATTCAGAGATAGAGAAAGCACTGCAGATGCTGTCTGGATCTGACCTCCTCACACTCGGAAGAGCTTTTCTAGAGCTACAAAAGTTCAAATGGAGCGCTTATAATGGCTATGGAAATCTGACTTCCAGAGCTTTCCAATAATGTATAATAGTCTATACTTTTCTTCGTATTAGAAGGCCTAAAACTAGCATCCAACGTCAGCTTCCTGCCCCCTTCCAGGCGTCCAGCGCCAAAAGAGCAGAGACCATCATTCAAATGCCTAGAGAGGACCCCTTAGCCAGCGTTCAATGCCCTAGGAGTCTCATAGCACATGGATCTCATCAAAGCTCAGCCCAAACACTCACCAAGTGGGCTCCAGAAGTGGATTTTAGCACTAGATAGACTATTTTACCCTTACTAGTCATCTATTTAGTATTTAAAGTATATTTTACATAATCATTTGAGAGGATCTCGACTTTACACACCATATTCGAGTTTTACATTGTATTTTCCTTTCAGTATGAGTTTCTAACCCTCCTAGGTTGAGGGGAGGAGCCCTGCTAAGTCCTATGAATTAATAAAAGTATTACTGTTTCTTTTTCGATCCGTGTTTGATTTATTTCTAAGATGTATATTCGTTCTTCAACATGGTGAATAGGATGAACAGTGACAAGCAACTCTGTTCATCATACTAAGATGAACGTGCCTGACAAACACCCGCGTCTACTTGGGTTCGTGTGAATACTTGGCCGGAAAGCGCGAACCAACAGCTATGTTTATACATCTCTCAAACGGCTAATCCACGATTTCATTGGGGACTTCTCGAGATACCAGGTTAGTTGATTTTTGGGGAGATTAGGGTCTCTGTAATATAGGCTAGAATCCAAAGAAGCAGCATTCTCTGATCCGGAAGATTCGACTTTATCTGTGGTGTTTTGAGTAGGATCTCCAAGAGAATGAACTGCTAGAGTTTCACCCTCCATCAGATTGGGTGACCACGGGCAATGGCATTTGATCTGGAGCAGAGGATATCAATGACCACGGCAATGGCTTTGATCACATATAGCCTACCATAGAAGAGATCATTCACAAGCAAAGAAGACAGTGATACCAGAGTTAATAAAGAAAGCCAAAGCAACTCCAATCTTCAACTATATTCCTATTACTGATTTCAATAATCCTAAACTTCGTAATCCAACAACTCTTAATTCACCTGACTAAGACCTGCAAGATAACCATAGCTTGCTTCAAACCACAATCTTTGTGGGACCGACCCTGACTCGCTCAGGTATTACTTGGACGACCCAATGTACTTGTTGGTACAGCTGTACGAAGGTGTGAGGATTTGTGCACCAAGTTTTTGGCGCCGTTGGCGGGGATTGTTGAGTTTGGACAAACTGACGGATTGTCTTGCTCCCTAGATCAGGTAATTTATTTTATTTTATTTGAGTCTTTTAATTTTATTTTCTTCTTCTTCAATTTTTGAAAAAATTAAAAAGCTTTTCAAAAAATTTTTTATTTTCTTTGTTTAATCTTTGTTCTTGGTTTGAGTCATACCTGTTTTCTGTTTTCTTTTCCAAATATTTTTAAAACATTTTCAAAAGCTTCTTTTCAAGCAGCTTTTTTTCAGCCATCCCTAACTTTCTGTTTGAATCTTTTTGTTTTTTTTTCATGGTAATTTTTGTTCTTTTTGAGTCTTTCTTTTCTAAAAATTTTCCAAAAAAATAATTTCTTTGTTTGAGTCTTTGTTTGAGTTATTGTTTAGTCAATTTTCGAAAATCTTGAGTACTTTTTCCAAAAATTTTAAATTTGGTGTCTTTTTGTTTGAGTCTTGTTTCAATTCTTTAAGTTTGGCTTCTTCTTTTGTTTTTCCTTGTATTTTTCGAAAATTTTATGTTTGGTTTTCAAAAATTTTAAGTTTGGTGTTCTTTATTTGTTCTTGCGTTCTTTAAATTTCTTGAGTCTTGTTCTTTGTGTTATTGTTAGTCTTCAAAGTGTTTTTGTGTTTTCCTTGTGTTTTGATCTTAAAATTTAAGTTTAGTGTCCCTTTGTGTCTTTTGTGTGTTTTTCTCTTTCATCATTATATTCAAAAAAAATATCTTTTCTTATCTTTTTACTTAATTTTCAAAAATTAAAAAAAAATTAGATTTCAATTTCAAAATTTTTATCTTATTTTATCTTAATCTTCAAGTTTTCAAAAATCAAATTTTTTCAAAAATAAAAATCATATCTTTTTCGAAAATCATATCTTTTTTTAAATCTTATCTTTTTCAAATTTCAAATTTAAGAATTCAAATTTCAAACTTTAAAATTAAATCTTTTTCAAAATCAAACTTTCAAATCTTAACTTTTTTAAATCTTTTTCAAATGTTTTTAATTTTCTATCTTATCTTTTCTAATCTCAAATTTTAAAATAAAATCTTTCTCAAATCTTTTTAATTTCTTATCTTATCTTTTCTTATCTTTTTTTTTTTAATTTCAAATCTCTTCTTAGCTTATCTCTTATCTTATTTTAAATTCAAATCTTTTCTTAACCACTTCTCTTCTCTCTCTCTCTTCTTTTTCAAAACTTCCTAACTAACTCTTCCCTCTTAATTTTCGAAAACTCCTTTCTCTGTTGTCTCTTCTCTTTTTTGAAAATTCATTAACTAATGTTCAATTCTTTTTAAAGTATTAACTTAATTTTTGAATTCAATAAATAAATAAAATAAAAATAAAAATATTTTAATTCTTATTTATCTTATTTATTTATACCTATTCTCCTATTTACTTCCATTTATTCGACTTCTTCTTATCTTTCATCTTCCATCTTCAATTCTCTATATTCTTCTTTTCTCATCACATCTAACTGGAAGCTCTTTGGTCCAAGTAGCACAAAAAGCTTTCTTCTTTTCTTTCTTTCTTCTCTTCTTTTTTATGACCAGGAACAGGGATAAAGAACCCCTCTTGACTCCTGATTTTGAACCTGAGAAGACTCTAAGGAGGCGTTTACAACAAGCTAAAGCACAACACTCCGGAAGAGACCCTTCAAAAAGTTTTGAACAAGAAATAGGAGACCTGGCCGAACCTCAAGAGGAAGCAAGAAAGGTTCTTGGTGACTTCACCATGCCTACCTCTGACTTTTATGGCAGAAGTATCTCTGTACCTGCCATTGGAGCTAACAATTTTGATCTTAAGCCTCAGTTAGTATCTCTTCTGCAGCAAAACTGTAAGTTCCATGGACTTCCAATGGAAGATCCACATCAGTTTTTAGCTGAGTTCTTACAGATCTATCATACTGTAAAGACTAATGGAATTAATCCTGAAGTCTAAAAGCTTATGCTCTTTCCCTTTGCTGTAAGAGACAGAGCTAAGCTATGGTTGGATGCCCAATCAAAAGAGAGCTTAGACTCTTGGGAAACGCTGGTTAGTGAGTTTCTAGCTAAGTTCTTTCTCCCTCAAAGGATGAGCAAAATTAGAGTGGAAGTTCAAACCTTCAGACAAAGAGAAGGTGAATCCCTTTATGAAGCTTGGGAAACATACAAACAACTAATCAGAAGATGTCCTCCTGACATGCTTTCAGAATGGTATATCATAGGCGTGTTCTATGATGGTCTATCTAAATTGTCCAAAATTTTATTGGACAACTCTGCAGGTGGATCACTCTACTTGAAGAAAACGCCTACAGAAACTAGAGAACTCATTGAGATGGTTGCAAACAACCAATTCATGTATACTTTTGAGAGGAATCCTGTAAACCATGGGATCCCTCAAAAGAAAGGAGTTCACAAAGTTGAGACTCTGAATGCCATATTGGCTCAGAACACGATCTTGACCCTACAGGTCAACATGATCTCTTAGCATCTGACTAGGATACAAGCTGCAGCTGGTAATACTCAAGAAGCTTCTTTTGAAGTAGAAGCTTATGATCCTAATCAACCCACCATGGAGGAGGTGAATTACATCTGAGAACCCTATGGAAACACCTACAACCCTTCATGGAGGAATCATCCTAACCTCTCATGGAAGGATAAACAGAAACCTCAGCAAGATTTCAACAACAATTAAGGTTGAAGGAACCACAATATGTTCAACAACAGACCACCATTCCCATCTTCTCAAGGGAACACAGAGACCTCAAAGCAGAGCCTTTCTGACTTATTTTTCTGGTTTCCAACCTCTCTAAGACCACTCACAGTTTCATAAATGAAACCAGGTCCTCCATTAGGAACTTGGAGATACAGATTGGTCAACTGAGCAAGAGGATCCCTGAGACTCCTCCTGACACTCTTCCCAGTAGCATTGAGGTGAATCCAAGAGAAGAGCGCAAGGCCATAACCATGGAGGTAGAGGCCGAATTAAGGGAGAATGGAGTGGCGTTGAACGCCAGTAAAGGACATATCACTAGACGTTGAACGCCCACAATGGCAGCAAGTCTGGCACTGAACGAAAGTGAAGAACCCCTCACTGGGCATTCAACGCCCATTCTGGTAGCAGAGCTGGCGTTGAAGCCAAGCCAATGAGCACTGGTTGGGAGTTCAACGCCCAAACAGGCAGTCATCCTGACGCTGAATGCTAGTAAGGAACTCCTTACTGGGCATTTAATGCCCAACCAGGTAGGCTTTCTGGCACTGAACGCCAGTGAGGAACCCCTTGCTGGGCACTCAATGCCCAACCTTGCAGCCATTCTGGCGCTGAACGCCAGGGAGGAACCGCCAGTGAGGAACCCCTCACTGGGCGTTCAACGCCCACACACCTAGGGAAGCTGGAGTTGAACGCCAGCAAGGACATCCCTGTCGGGTGTTCAACGCCCAAAAGGCTTAGAGGAACTGGCGTTTAACGCCAGTAAGGGTGGACAGCATGGGTGTTTAACGCCCAAAGAGCTCACAGAGCTGGCATTAAACACCAATCAATGCACACCCTTTGAGTGCTAAATCCCACTCAAGAACCCTCTAGCCTAGAACCAAAGAAAACCATAAAGACCATTGAGGTTCCTTTGCATGCACTTCTGCAGTGCATGAGTTCTGATGGCTACTCATCCTTTGAGGAGGATGAAGACACTAGGAAAGAACAAGTTGCTCAGTACCTAGGAGCTCTAATGAAGCTGAATGCCAAGTTATTTGGTACATTGCCTCTAGAGGAAGAACCTACACTGCTTACCAAAGAACTCCATGCTTTGGTTCAGCAGAGGCTCCCTCAAAAGCTTTCAAATCCTAGACACTTTTTAATTCCTTGCACTATAGGCACCATGACCTTTGATAAGGCCTTGTGTGACCTAGGGTAAAGCATAAACCTCATGCCACTCTCTGTAATGGAGATGCTGAGAATCCTTGAGGTACAAGCTGCACACATCTCATTAGAGATGGCAGACAAGATAATGAAGAAGCCATATGGCTTAGTAGAGAATATCTTGGTAAAAGTTAAAAACCACTACATCCCTGCAAACTTCATTTTCTTTTTTTTCTTACTGCGTTTTTAGTTGCTTGGGGACAAGCAACGGTTTAAGTTTGGTGTTGTGATGAGCGAATATTTTATACGCTTTTTGGCATCATTTTCATATAGTTTTTAGTATGTTTTATTTAGTTTTTCTTTAGTTTTTATAGGTTTTAGTGTTAAATTCACATTTTTTGATTCTACTATGAGTTTTTGTATTTTTGTGCAATTTCAAGTATTTTCTGGATGAAATTGAGGAGTTGGAGGAAAAGTCTGATTCAGAGACAGAGAAAGCATTACAGATGCTGTCCAAATCTGACCTCCTCACACTCGAAAGAGCTTTTCTATAGCTACAGAAGTTTAAATAGAACGCTCTCAATGGATATGGAAAGCTGACTTCTAGAGCTTTCCATCAATGTATAATAGTTTATACTTTTCTTCGGATTAGAAGGCCAAAACTGGCGTCCAATGCCAGCTTCCTGCCCCCTTCTAGGCGTCCAGCGCCCAAAGAGCAGAGACCAGCATCAAAACGCCCAGAGAGGACCCCCTAGCCAGCATTCAACGTCCTAGGAGCCTCATAGCACGTGGATCTCATCAATGCTCAGCCAAAACACTCACCAAGTAGGCTACAGAAGTGGATTTTAGCACTAGATAGACTGTTGTACCCTTACCAGTCATCTGTTTAGTATTTAAAGTGTATTTTACATAATCATTCGAGAGGATCTAGACTTTACACACCATATTCGAGTTTTACATTATATTTTTCTTTCATTATGAGTTTCTAAACCTCCTAGGTTGAGGGGAAGAGCCCTGCTGAGTCCTATGAATTAATAAAAGTATTATTGTTTCTTCTTGGATCCGTGTTTGATTTATTTCTAAGATGTATATTCGTTCTTTAACATGGTGAATAGGATGATTAGTGACAATCAGCTCTGTTCATCATACTAAGGACTAATGTGCCTGAAAAATACCCGCATCTACTTGGGTTCGTGTGAATACTTAGCTGGAAAGTGTGAATCTACAACTATGTTTATACATCTCTCAGACGGCTAATCCACGACTTCGTTGGGGACTTCTCGAGACACCAGTTCAACCAATTTTTTGGGAGATTAGAGTCTCCATGGTATATGCCAGAATCCAAAGAAGCAGCATTCTCTGATCCGGAAGATTCGACCTTGTCTGTGGCATTTTGAGTAAGATCGCCAAGAGAATGAACTGCTAGAGCTTCACCCTCCATCAGATCAGATGACAACGAGCAATGGTTTTGATCACATACAACCTGCCGTAGAAGAGATCATTCGCAAGCAAAGAAGACAGTGATACTAGAGTTAATTCAGAAAGACAAAGCAACTCCAATCTTCAACTATATTTCTATTACTGATTTCAATAATCTTAAACTCCATAATCTAACAACTCTTGATTCTCCTGACTAAGACCTACAAGATAACCATAGCTTACTTCAAACTACAATCCTCGTGGAATCAACCTTGACTCACTCAAGTATTACTTGGATGACCCAGTGCACTTGCTGTTACAGCTATACGAAGGTGTGGGGATTCGTGCACCACCAGGTCTTTGCCTCTTTGCTGGCGTTCAACACCAGCTGCCTACTCCCTGGCTAGCGTTCAACGCCAGCAATGCTACTTCTCTTGGGCATTGAACGCCCATCATGGATACCCTGTGTGGCATTGAACGCGCACTCTAGCCTCCTTATCTAGCGTTCAACGCCAACAAGGTACCTGCTCCAGGGTGTTCTGTTTCTAGTTCTGACTGTCCCTGTTTCTATTCTAACTGTTGCACAAGATCATAAACTTAAAGAAATAATAATGTAAAATAAACTTAAAGAAAAATAAAAATACTTAAGTAGTGTTGGGTTGCCTCCCAACAAGCGCTTCTTTATCGTCACTAGTTTGACGGTTAGCTCTTTACGGAGATGGATAAGGGCTCATAATTTCACCCTCACGGTGAACTTCTTACCTATGCTCTCTTGGATGAGCTCCACATTCTCTAGAGACAGGATCTTATTGACAGTATGTGGAATGACTGGGTTGTCAATGAAGACAACTCTCATGCCAAGTTAGAGGCCTTCAATAGGGATCTTCTTGTCCCTCCAGCCTTTAGGCACTTTCTTCTTACTGCCATTCCTCTCCGAGCTTGAGGATGGTTTCCTAACACCAAACTTATAGTTGGTGTCTAGGGGCTCTGTTAGGCTTTGTACTGAGAGGAGTGGTTGAAGCACTTCATGCTTGTTAGGGGTGCCTTCTTCCACTAAGGTAGAGTGATGTTTATGAACCTTGAACACAAGATAGTCCTCATCCAATTGTAGGACTAGTTCACCTCTTTCTACATCAATCACAGCTTTGGCTATAGCTAGGAAAGGTCTTCCAAGGATGATGGACTCATCCTCGTCATCCCCAGTATCTAGGATTATGAAATCAGCAGGCATGTAAAGGTTTTCAACCTTTACTAAGACATCATCTACTAGTCTATAAGCCTTTTTCATTGACTGTCTGTCATCTCTAGTGAGATTCTTACAGCTTGCACATCAAAGATTCCCAATCTCTCCATTACAGAGAGTGGCATGAGGTTTATACTTGACCCTAGGTCACATAGAGCCTTCTTAAAGGTCATGATGTCTATGGTGCAAGGAATTAGGATGTGTCCAGGATCCGACAGTTTCTGAGGTAGTTTCTTCTGAACCAAGGCCATGAGTTCCTTGGTGAGCACTGGAGGTTCTTTCTCCAATGTCTCTATTACAAATAGTTTGGCATTAGCTTATCAAAATTCCTAGGTATCGAGCAACTTGCCCTTCTCTAGTTTCCTCTTCTTCATTAGAGGAAGAGTAGCCTTCAGATTCTATGATCTTCAACCAAGCATTCAAGGGAACATCAATGGGCTCCTTATGAACCTTGGGTTCCATCAGTTCTTCAATAGAAGGATCCTTAGTGGATGTTGGACACCTAACTACTCCTATTGTGGCATTCAACGCCAGAAATTTCCCATTTTTGGGCGTTGAATGCCCAGCTTGTACCTCTTTGCTAGCATTTAACACCAGATGTGGTGTCTCTTTGGGTGTTGAACGCGCAGTAAGGCCTTCCTTACTGGCGTTCAACACCAGGAATGGTTCCTCTTTGGGCATTAAATGCCCAGTAAGGACTCTCTTACTGGCGTTCAACGTCAGGACTGGCTCATTATTGGGCATTGAAAGCCTAGTAGGGACCTCCTTATTAGTGTTCAATGCCAGAGCATCCCCTTCAGATTCTGCCACAACTTCTGCAGCGATGGCTGATGGAAAGAAAAATGCCGGTTAAGAATTTCGGAAAAGTATTTTCCAAAATGGCGTTGCAAGTACAGCCTTAACCGACGAAATTTTCTCTATCAATTTAGAATGTGTCACAATTAATAATAAATAACTAGAGTAGAATCACGGGTCATTTCCCTAAGAGTTGACACAAGATGCAAATTATTGGTTAGGATTTTCCTGAATATTTTTAAAATTGAGAACGAAACAATAAATAGCTAGAAATTAAAGTGGTGAATCACTAACAAGAGGTAATAAGTATTCAAAATAAAAAGCCTTGGTCAGGGGAGAGAATTTGAGTTTCTATCCTTGTTGTCTTTCCCAAGTATAATAGTAGAGGTTCATTGCTCCCACTTAGTTATCCTCTAACAATTGAAGCAAAGTCAAGTGGGCGTCACTAACTCTAGCTCACAAGTCCTAGTCACTTCTCGGAGAAGGGCTAGAGTTGGTGAGAATTAGGCTAGCTAGCAATTTCTAATTACAGATTAATACTTGAGTATAATAACTCAAGGGTTTTCAATCACTCAACTCCCAGCCAAGTTGGAGCTTTACTCCATTAACATGAATGCCATTTTCATAAACACATAATAGGAGTAAATAAAAAACATGATAAGTATGAGAAATTAATTAAATCAAAATTGGCACTAACAATAATTAACAAGGATCAAACAAGCAATAAAAATAAACATAAAAGTACTTCAATGCATTAGTAAGATTCAAAAGTAACAAGATCTAAATATGAATTCAATAATCAAATGGAAAAGAGTAAATAAGGGAATTAAAGAAAAAATTAGGAACAAAATAATGAAAAATGAAGGTAGCAGTAGCTCTCTCAAGATCCATTTCGAAAATAAAACTAAGAATGTCAAAACCTTAGGGAGAAGTAGGAGTTTCTCTCACTAGAATTCAAAACTAATCAAAAACTAAAGTGAAAAGCAAAGTGTGTTCAGTCTCAGCTCTATCCCAGCCTCTAGTCTGCATTTTCGGGCTTGAATATGGGTCCAAATCAGCCCAGAAATCACCCCCAGCGAGTTCTGTTAAGTGCAGCACGTGACGCTCTATCATGCGTTGGTCACACGTACGCATCAGCCACACGTACGCATCAGCCACGCGTACGCATCACTGAACGACGCTCCTAGTCACGTGCACGCGTCAGCCATGCGTGTGCGTCGCTCCTCGCTTCTCAACTCTTCAATGTCTTGTGTTCCTTCCACTTTAACATACGTCATCTTCATCCTTTAAGCCATTCATGCCCTGTAAACATGAAAATAATTAACAAACACATCACAGTATCAAATGGTAATAATGGAGAATTAAAAAATAACAATTTTAAGGCATAGGAAGCATATTTTCAATCATAAAATAGTGGTGTATCAATGGACTTGCACTCTTCTCTAGGGTTTACTTCAGTGTTACTTGGGAGAGTGTTAGGAGAGGTCTCAGAGATTCTCTTACTCACCTGACCAGCTTGTACCTCCAGATTTTTGATGGAGGACTTAATTTCTGTTAAGAAACTGTGAGTGGTCTTAAAGAGTTCAGAGACTATAGTTGCTAAGTCAGAAATGCACTGCTTAGAAGTCTCCATCTATTGCTGAGAAGGTGGGAATGGTGGTCTATTGTTGACCTATTCTGGGTTCTTCCACCATGGTTATTATTGAAGCCATGTTGAGACTTCTGTTGATCCTTCCATGAGAAGTTAGGATGATTCCTCCATGAGGAGTTGTAGGTGTTTCCATAGGGTTCTCCCATGTAATTCACCTCTTCCATTATGGGTTGATCTGGATCATAAGCATCTCCTTCATAGGAGGTGTCTTGAGTGCTGCTAGTTGCAGCTTATATTCCAGTTAAATGCTAAGAGATCATATTGACCTGTTGGGTCAAGATCTTGTTCTAAGCCAATATGGCATTCAGAGTGTCAACCTCTAGAACTCTTTTCTTCTGAGCTACCCCATTATTCACAGGGTTCATCTCAAAAGTGTACATGAATTGGTTATTTGCAACCATTTCAATGAGTTCTTGTGCCTTTGTAGGCGTTTTCTTCAAGTGGAGAGATCCACCAGCAGAATGATCCGATGACATCTAGGACATCTCAGATAGACCATCATAGAAGATACCTAAGATAGTCCATTCTTAGAGCATGTCAGGAGGACATCTCCTGATTAGTTGCTTGTATCTTTCCCAAGCTTCAAAGAGGGATTCACCTTCTTTTTGTCTGAAGGTTTGAACTTCCGCCCTGAGCTTACTCATCTTTTGAGGTAGAAAGAACTTGGCCAAGAAAGCACTGACCAAATTTTCCCAAGAGTCTAGGCTTTCCTTAGGTTGAGAATCCAACCATATCCTAGCTCTATCTCTAACAGCAAAAGGGAAAAGCATAAGCCTGTAGACCGCATGATCCATTCCATCGGTCTTAACAGTATCATAGATCTGCAAGAATTCAGATAGGAATTGATGTGGATCTTCCAGTGGAAGTCCATGGAATTTGTAATTCTGTTGCATTAAAGAGACTAATTGAGGCTTTAGCTCAAAGTTGTTTGCTCTAATAGCAGGTATAGAGATACCTCTTTCATAGAAGTTAGAAGTGGATGCAGTGAAGTCACCAAGAACCTTCCTTACATTTTCTCCATTTTTAGGATCAGTTACCATGCTTTCAGTTTCTTGTTCAAAAAGTTCTGTGAGATTTCTTCCAGAGTGTTGTGCTTTAACTTGTTGTAAACGCCTCCTTAGAGTTCTCTCAGGTTCAGGATCAGGATCAAAGAGAGGTTCTTTACCCTTGTTCCTGCTCATAAACAAGAAGAAAGAATGTAAGAAGAGAGAAAAAAAAGGATTCTCTATGTCAGAGTATAGAGGTCCTTTGTTAGAGAGAGATAGATCAAGAAGAAAAGAAAAGAATGTCCTTTAATAAGGATATTTTTGAAAATGAATAGAGAGAAAAGGGAAGACATTTTTGAAAATATTGAGGGAAAAAAAGGAAATTTTCGAAAAAGAAGAGAGAGAAATTAGTTAAGAGATTTTCAAAAAGAAAAAAGAGAAAGGAAAATAAAAAGAGAATAAGATAAAACATGCAACTAAACAACTAATAAGATTTGCAAAAAAAAAGATTTGATTTGAAAATTCAATTTTTAAAATTGGAAAGGAAAAGTCAACAAGATAAGATAATAATTGAAAGGATTTGAAAAAGATTTGATTTTGAATTTTGAAATTGAAACAATATAAGATAAAGATTTGAAAATAAGTTAAGATAACGATTTGAAAGGAAGTTAAGAAAGATGGGATTTGAAATTAAAAAGATTTGAAAATCAAATTTGAAAAGATATTAAAGATTTGAAAAGATTTGAAATTGAAATTTAAAAAAAAAGATAAGATAGGAAAGAATCAAATTATATGAAAAGATTTGACATGATTTGAAAAAGATAAGATTTGAATTTTAAAATTTAACTTTACTAACAAGAAAACACAAAACTTTAAAATTTTTAAATCAAAATAAAAAAGAAAGCAAAATTTTCGAAATTTTTTAATAAAGATAGAAAAGATATTTTTTATTTTTCGAATTAATGAAGAAAGAGAAAACCAACCAAAAGACACCAAACTTAAAATTTTTAGATCGAAAGGCACTAATTTTTGAAAATTGAGAAGACAAACACCAAAAGACACCAAACTTAAAAATTTTAAGATCAAAACAAGAAAAGAAACAAGAACAACTTGACTACCAAGAAGGAACACTGAGAGCAATTCAAAAATTCAAATAAAATAAAGAACACACAAAGGACACCAAACTTAAGAATTGACACTAGACTCAAACAAAAGACACAATTTTTGAAAGTTTATAGAAAAAGATGATGAGCAATATTTTGTCGGTATAGAGTTTTCCAATAGAATTGTGTCGTGAGTATAGTCTAAACCAACAAACTATAACGCATCAAACAAAGAAAGTGTGTGTCCACAATTCAAATTAATAACCGAGAGTATTAGTCGCGAGTCGTTCTCCCTAGGAGTTGCCCTAAGATGCACATCATTGGTTAGGAGTTCTCTTGGTGTTTGAGATTGAATACGAGAAATGTAAACAAGCTTGCATAAAAGCAATGAACAAATAACAAGTAGGCTAAGGGACACAAGAATTTGAACTAAACAAAGGTGAGTGACAATCAATCAATGTAAAAGCCTTGGCTAGGGTTGGAAATTGGAATTCCTATCCTCATTGTCTTCAATAATTGTGATAAAAATTGGTTATTTCTCTACTTAGTTAACCTCTAACTATGAAGGAAAGTCAAGTGGAAATAATCAAATTGAGTCCACAAGCCATAGTCAAATCCTAAGGAGAGACTAGAGTTAGTGTCATTCAAGTCAATTAGTAATGTCCAATTATCAGTCAACAAAAGCTATGACAATTCAAGTGTCTCCAATTATCCAACCCCTAAGCCAAGAGTGAAAATCTACTCCATAGCTATAGTTGACATTTTCTCAAACATTTGGTGAACAAGAATGAAAGGCATTGTGAAATTGAGAAGAGAAATTGAATTCAAGCTTTCTATTACAAACAATTAACAACAATCAAACAACTAACAACAATGAACATGAAATTCCTCAATGCATTAATAAAAATCAAAGTAACAAGATCCAAATCCAAGATCTACAATGCTAGAGTAACAAAAGCACTAAATTGAAAGTAGAAGAAGAGGATCTACAATCTAGAGTAATGTAAAATTGAATCAAATTCAGATCTCACCAAAGGATCCAAGTGCAATTGGAATTGAGAAAGCCAAAAACCTAGAGAGAAGTTGGAGTTTTTCTCTCTAGAAACCTCCAAAAACTCACTACCAAAAATATCTAAAAGTGTGTCTAATGTGTGAAAAATGTTAATCTCCTTCAATCCTTGGTCCTTTATGTCTTTTTGCACCAAAATTTTGCTCAAAACTGGGCCTCAAGCTCCCCTAAAATCACCAGCCACATTCTCACTAAAGAGGTCACGTGCCGAGCATCACGCGTGCGCGTCGATGTGTTTTTGCGATCCACGCGTACGCGTCAAGCGTGTGTACGCGTCGATGAGAATTCTGGCCAGCCACGCATATGCGTCCCTTTCCGCGCGCCATTCCAAGATCCAGCTCCCATGCATGCGCGTCGGCTGCGCGTGCGTGTCGGTGCCAATGCTCCAAAGCTCCACTTTTATGCTCCTTCCACTTATGCATGCTTTGTTTCCCTCTTCTAGACCATTCTTTCCCCCTATAAGCTCTGAAATCACTTAACAAACAGATCACAGCATCGAATGATAATAAAGGGAGATAAAAATATAGCTTATTTAGAGCCTAAAAAGCATGTTTTCAACATTAAGCGAAATTGGGAAGGAAACACAAAACCATGCATTTTATGTCGATAAGTGTGAAGGAAGTTTGATGAAATCCACTAAATTACGCACAAAATATACCACGAAATAGTGGTGCATCAAATCTTCCCACACCTAAGCCAAGCATGTCCTCGTGCTAAAGATTAAAAGACCAAAGAACATAGGAGAAGGAGTTTATTGATATGCAATTTACCTATATGCATGCAAGTAATGAAAATGTATCTACCTACTTGGCTAGAGGTGAATCAACCTCCAAGGATATATACACGAGCACATATGGCCAAAGTGATAAAAATAATTCATGACTCTACCAATTCAACCATCAAAGCGGAGTGTACATAACTTGCTTGAAGAAAGCTCATGAAAGCCTGAAACAAGGAATTGAGCATCAAACCCTCACCGGAAGTGTTTGCACTCTAGTCTCTCAAGTGTTTAGGGTTGATTCACTCAATCCTTCTCTAATCATGCTTTCTAAGATTTGTTTTTCATCTAACAATCAACACTTATTCAATGCATGCATACATATATCATGAGGTCTTTTCTTAGGTTGTAATGGGGCTAGGGTCAAGGTAAGGTTATATATATGGATAAGTGAGCTCAAGATTTGAATCTTTGATCAACATAAGCTTCCCGCCTAACCTATACAACAACCTATAACAATCTAAAACGAGCCTAACTACTAATTCTTCACTCTTTCACATACTCATGCACTCTTTATTTTCACCACAACACATATGCATTGATCGTTATTGGGCTTCACTTTGGGGCATTTTGTCCCCTTTCCATTTCTTTTCTTGTTTCTTTCTTTTTCTACATATATATATATATATATATATATATATATATATATATATATATATTCTTTCTTTTTATTTTCTCATTTTTTTCTTTTCTTTTTGCAATATACAAAATACAAAAGCATCAATGCATATGGTTTAACATTTAATTAACACATGAGTATGTACCCAATTCCCAATGTTTTCAACAAACATCAACACACACCTTTTCACAATCAATGCCCTAAGTTTCCCCACACTTGAATGATGCACACACTCACTAACCTAAGTTAGTCAAAGATCCAAATTAAGGGCATTTATTGTTTTTCGCTTTACAACTTGTAAGGTGCTAATATTGAGAACAAAGGGGATTAAAATAAGCTCAAAGTTGGCTAGCCATGGTTGATGAAAGGTAGGCTTTTTGGGTAAGTGAACTAAGTGAAATGATGGCCTCAATCATATAAATGCATGTATACATGGGATAGTGGACATAAAGAATCAAACAAATCAAAGATTACACTCATAGAAAAAGAAAAATGCACACAAGAATGGAAGGTAAGTAGTTATAAGATGTAACCACACTATTAGGCTCAAAACTCACAAGCTTGTGTTCTTAGCTCAAAAACCATGTTCCAAAACAAATTCTTCAAGCAAGATTAACACAAAAATTTTCAAATTGGTAGGGTGCCCTATAGATGATTTCTTGGAAAAGAAGTTATCACCTTAATCAAGAGTCCTAACATGCAAAAAGTGTTCAAAAGAAAAAACTAACCATACAATCTATCTAACTAACGAAAGAAACATCAAAATCATGGGAGTTTGAAAAGAGAAGAGATGTTACCTACGGAAGTCGGTAACCGACCTCCCCACACTTAAGAGTTTGTACGGTCCTCCGTGCCTTGGGTGATACGCAAAGTGGAATCGAGGTCGCCACCTCCATCATTCGTGTCCTGAGTACTCGCTTCACTATAGTCCGATGCGGATGTGGAAATGTCCGAGTCTTCCGTAGGCAGGTTGACACAACCCCAAAGCTTCTTCCAGTAAGCAAATCGGTGCTTGTTACGCCTCTCATATCGATCTATCTTCTCATGGAGCTCTACAAGCAATTGATGGATTGACTTTGGTGGTGAGGGATGATGTGGGAGGAATGGTGGAAGGAGGGGCTATGTCCAGGCGCGGGGTCTCCATGGGAGGCTGAAGATATTTCCCACTTGGGATGATATCGCCCTTTGCCGAAATTGTAGCTTTCATGTCCGTAGCCTCGTAAGGAACACCAGCAGCAGCAACCAAGTCGGATAACAACGCAGGAAATGGTAGATTACCCTTGGCATGGACTCGACCCATCGCTTGTCAAATGAGGAGAGGGATGTTGACTGGCCTCTCCGTAAGTATGCACCAAATAAGGAGGGAGAGGTCCACCGTGATGGATGACTTCTGGGTGCTAGGAAGCACGTAGTGGGATACGATCTGGGCCCATGCTCGGGCCTCCACTTTAAGCGCGCATGCATCAAGGCTTTTAGGCCACATCGTAAGTCTCCCTTGGGTCCAATGATTCTCTGGTTCGGCAATGACTTGAAGGATCGAGTCCCAATCAAACCCAAACTCATTCCGTTGACGTAGGACCTCTTGGTAACCATCCATTTCCTCTGGTACCGGTAAAACATGAAGCACTCACTGAATAGCCTCTTCTGAAATCGGGACTTGCTTCCGGCGCACATATATTGACTGAAGAGAAGGGGAGAGGTAATTGGTATAAAACTCCACCACCAAGGAGACGTTGACTTCCTATGGTCTTCGCATGAGAAATCCCCAACCTCTCCGCTCAATGCGGAGTAACATACGGAGCAATGTGATCCGGAGGGGCGAGTAGATGCTCGGAATGATTGTTCCTCTCAACCATGGCGGGGAATATGAGCTCACAGAAGCGGTTGGGAAACCTTGTGAGGTCCCTAGCTAGCTTGCCCTTCTCTTGCTCATCAATATGAACAATTGTCTTCACCTTCTTTGAATGGAGCTTAGCTCCTAGTGTAGGATGCGCCTTGGAGGTTGATTTTGGGGTGCTCTTTTAGTGGCCGGTGTCTTCGACGCCTTCTCCTTGCCTTTCTTGGTGGCCATTGATAAACCACTATTTTATGGTTTATCTTGTGCTCAATTGAGTGGTTTTTATCAACTCTTTACCCACTTATTCATACTATTTGCATGGTTTTACATTTGCCTTCCTAATTATGTGCTTTGATTGAAAACATGCTTCTTTGGCCTTAAGTTCCCTATGTTTAATCCTCTCTTATTACCATTAGATGCCTTGATATGTGTGTTAAGTGATTTCAGATATTATAGGGCAGGAATGGCTTGGAGGATGGAAAGGAAGCATGCAAAAGTGGAAGGAATACAATAAGTTGGAGAAATTGCTAAGCTATCCAAACTGTCCTCTTCGCACTCAAACGGCTATAACTTTAGCTACAGAGATCCAAACGACACGGTTTCAGTTGCGTTGGAAAGCTAACATCCGGGGCTTCGATTTGATATATAATTTGTCATAGTTGCCCCGACGCCAGGCGACGCGAACGAGTGAGTCACGCGGACACGTCACCTGGCAGGAAAGCAACCCGCGCGGCCGCGTGAGCCATGCGGCCGCGTCACTTTTCCGCGACCTGTACGGACCAGAAAGTGCTGGAAGTGACTTCTGCTCTTTTTTGACCCAGTTTTTGACCCAGAGAACACAGATTAGAGGCTATAAAGTGGGGGAATGCATCCATTCATAATTAGGCTCTCATAATTCACTTTTCATGTTTTAGATGTAGTTTTTAAAGAGAGGTTCTCTCCTCTCTCTTAGTATTAGGATTTGGGATTTCTCTTAGTCTTAGGAGTGGCTCTCAATCCCAGGTTCTTTATTTATTCTATTATTTTATTTCAGTTTGTTAATGTTTGTTTACGAACTTCATGTTAGAATTGATTTCTTTTATTAATGCATTTTGAGGTATTTCAGATTATGATTGTTTTATTCTGTTTAAGATTGCTTTCAATTCAATTTAGATTTATTTTTCCCTTTCCGCTTTGGTTAAATAATTGGTGATCCTTAAGTTATCAAACTCATTGTTGATTGAAAATTGAAATTCTTCAAGAATTAATTCAAGTTCCAATAACTCTAGTCTTTCCCAAGGAAAGACTAGGACCTGAGGAATCAGAATTAATTCATCCACATAACTTACCTTCATAGTTAGAGGTTAACAAAGTGGGAGAAGAATCCAATTCTCTTTACAATTGATAAGGATAATCAGGATAGGACTTCCTGTTTTCGTACCTTACTAAGAGTTTATTTTATAGTTATTTATTTATTTTATTTCTTCTTATGCAACATACTACTCCGTAATTTCTAAAACCCCTAATTTACAAACTCATAACCAATAATAAGAACATACCTCCCTGCAATTCCTTGAGAAGACGACCCGAGGTTTGAATACTCGGTTATCAATTTCAAGGGGGTTTGTTACTTGTGACAACCAAAACGTTTGTACGAAGGGATTTCTGTCGGTTTAGAGACTATATCTACAACGCGACTGTTTTTATGAAATTCTTTACTGGCAAAAATCCTAACGTCAAAATGGCGCCGTTGCCAGGGAATTGCAAACGTGTGCCTTATTATTGGTTATTGTAAATATTTTTCTTTTTTCTTTTATTTGTAAATAATTTCTTTTTACTTGTTTATTTGTTTTTATTTTTGTTTTTATTTTTGCTTTTACGTAAATTAAGAGGTTATTGGTTTTTATTTAGTTATTAAGAAAATTTTTTTCAAAAATTTGTTCTTGGTGTTCATCTTGATTTTCAAGTTGTTCTTCGTGTTCATCTTGACCTTCAAGTTGTTTTTAATTATTTTCTTCGTTTCGATCCAAAAATTTTAAGTTTAGTGTCATTTTATTGTTTTTTCTCTCTCCTCATTAAATTCAAAAATTCAAAATTTAAATCTCAATTTCAAATTTCAAATTTCAATTTTCAAAAATTCAAATTTAAAAATTTAAAATTCAAATTTCAAAATTTAATTATCAAATTCAAAATTTAAATTTCGATAACCTTTTAATTTGTTTTTATTTTCGTTTTTAATTTTTATTTGCTATTATGAGTTCTCACCACCATCGCTATGAGTCTGGTTACAATTATGTTGCAGGAAAAAGAAATTACAATGAGAACAGGCATCAAGGTTGGAACGGGCTACAAGGATTTGATCAACCCTCATGGCAACAACCACCTCCAATGGACTATCAACAACCACCACCATGTGCCTATGAACCCTTTCCTCAACATAACTTTGGACCACCAAACTCACAAGCCCCTTTCTGCCATTCACCTCCATATGACCCTAATCCTTATCCACCACACCAACCGCCATATGAACCACACCCAAAACCACCACCTCAAAATTCACCATCTCCCTATCTTTATCAAGATGAACCACCTTCCTACCATGAACCCTTTCTCTCAACAAATGAACCCTCCTATCCACCCCAAACCTCCATGGAGAAAGCACTTGCCGATCTAAACTCTACTATACAAGCTTTCGTTGCCCAAATCAGACTACCAAATACCTTCAACAATCAACTCTCCAGCTCTAGTGCACTTCTTTTTCAACCACAGAATGATCTCTCCATCCCATCACCACCATCAATGGAAGAACACCCACATCTATCAGTCCAAGAGCAACATGATCCCAATGATGTTATTGACATAGAACAAGAGAGAAGGGATCATCTTCACGAATCCATACTTCATAAGGAGCTAGAGGAGGCCCTAAAGGTGAAGGTAGTAAAGACCCTTGAAGTCGAAGGAGTGGTTGAAGAATTAGTGAAGGAAGACATTAAGGAGGAGTCTGATTTTGCCTTAGAGCAAGAGGAGGCCCAAAATGTGGAGATAGGAGAGACCCTTGAAGATGAAAGAATAGTTGAAAGGAGTTGTCATGGAAAGAAAATCATCAAGGATGAGTACGATTTTATATTAAAACTACTGGACAAAGCAGTAATTATTAAAAAGGAAAAAGTGGTTGAAGACTTGGGAGAGGTTGATCAAGAGATGGCGATTAAAGAAGAAGAAGCACAGCCTCCCATACCCTTGGTGAGCAATGAAGAAGAGATTAAATTGGAAGAAAACTACCAAGAAGAAGAGGTTGAAAGTGAAGAAGCTTGCAAAGAGGTGGAATTTGTCAGAAAAGAGCACAAGGAAGTAAAGTCTGCAACTACCTTGCCAAAGTTATTGGAGACCCCTCCCCCTAAGTTGCCATCATCCTTCACAACATTCATGTGGGTAAAATTCATATCCCTTAGCTTTCTAATTCCACTTGAATATGGGCTACTGGAGACGGATGGTCAACTTAGAGCTCTTTGTGGCATCAAGAGTAAGAGGAAGATGGTCAGTGGTAAGAATTGTCCTGCAAGGTTCATCAAGGTTGGAAGCTTTAAGTTTAAATGCAAAGGTTGGTATAGAGCTCAACTGAATGGGTCTAGGAAGTTGTTCGGTCGCTATAGTGAGAATTCAGATCACCTTTCACCCGGCTGGAAAAATGCAGATCAAGACAAAAACGGGTGTAAAGGTAAGGTTTGGGATCCTGGAATCTATTCTGACATTTGTCACCCCGGGAGCCTAAGAATCTGTTTAAAGCTTCGTAAGGGCTTTACATGCTTAGTCTGGGACCCCGGAGGTTACTGGAGATACAAACATTGGTGGGGATTCCTGGATCAGTACAAGCATAAGCCACCATGACAGGAAGCTCATCAAATGTCCAACTTAAGGACTTTAACTAAAAGTGCTAGGTGGGAGACAACCCACCATGGAATGATCTTTCCTTTTTTCAATTATAATTTTATTTAGTTTTGTTTAATTTCGAATTTTATTTTATTTCATTGAACCAGGAGTTTTGCATAGCATTCATATTAATATTGCATTCTGCATATTGCATGTATAAAAAAAATTTGCTAAGCGACGCGACCACATCAACGACGCGTCCGCGTCACAAGGGGAGAAGAAAAAAAAATAAAAACGAACAGAGAGTCACGCTGGAGCGTGGCTGGAGGCGTGCCAATGGCACAACTCAACCCACGCGACCGCGTCGCTGACGCGTCCGCGTCGCATGGGAATAATGGCCTCCCACGTGACCGCGTGACCCACGTGGCCGCGTGACCAAGATTTCGACGTCAAAGTGGTGCACACCCGAAAGTTGTGCGAGAGTGGTGCTAGATTGGTGCTGAACGCATAATCCTTCCCACGGGACCACGTGACCCACGCGACCGCGTCATATTCCTTTAGAGCCCACTCACGCGATCGCATGCCCCATGCGATCGCGTCACTTAAAATTTGGCACTAATAATAAATTGAACAGAGAGTTGTGCGAGCGCGAGGCTGCCCTCGCGCCAGTAGCATGAATTGTGTCAGGCGACCGCGTGACCGACGCGATTGCGTCAATCAGTATCAGCGCAAGTCGCGCGACCGCGTGCCCCACGCGGCCGCGTCGCCAGCATCGCACACCTTAACCTTATATGCCAAAATATCTTATCTTTTCTTCCTCAATCCTAATTTCTTCTATCTTTTCTTCTTTGTTCTTTCTTTCTTACTTTATTTCTTTCACTTCTCATTCTTTTTCACCTTCATCCTATTTTACTTCATTTATTTGCATATTTCATTCATTGCATTTTAAAATTGTGCATATTTTTCTTTCCTTTCTGAATTTTTTATTGGTGTTAAAAAAATTTTCTTATTCAACCATTGCATATTTTCTTGAATTTATTTTGGTAACTTGTTTTACACTGTGGGATGATATTAATTATCTGCCAATGCCAATCTTTTATGATACTTTCACTCCATTTGCATTGGCATGAACTTGTATTGATACTTCTATTACCCACTCTCCTCCCCTATGTTACAAATTTTATACCCCTGGTATGCCATGGCTTCTATTATTTTCTCACGTACATGTTGAAGCTTCCATGTAAATGAGACCCTTATCATTTGGCATTACCCTACCCATACTTTATTTATTTTCTTATCTTTATTTCTGGGTTACTTTTTCTTCCCTTTTTCTTTCAGGATGGCCACCCGGAGGGGAACCGGAAGACGTTTACATGGGGAGACAGACAAGTCCATCTGCAAAATCTTGAAGAAAAGCATCAGTTGGAACAACCCATCCACCTGCACATCTCAGCATGCACCGAGGACGGTGCAATCTTTAAGTGTGGGGAGGTCGATACCGATCTCCATGGGTTAGTACTTTCTTGTCTCAAACACCAATGTTTAAATTTTCTTTGTAGATTAGTTGTTGCATTTGCATACTTGTTTGATTTTTGCATATTTTACCACTTGGTTAAATCAATATTTTCTTTTTCAAGAAACCTTTTAGAGCATTTCACAAATTTAAATAAAATTTAATGTTACACTTGTTTGAAGAAATATTATTTTGGAACATGGTTTAGAGTTCGGACACACAAAACCTGTGAGATTTTGAGCCTATTTGAATTGGTTGCATTTTATCAACCACAATTTTGTTTTAGTGTGTATTTTTCTCTCTAAAATTGTGATATTTGTCTTGCTTAATTCTATATTTCCATTATTTGATGTATGCATGCACTTACATGATTGAGGCATTTGTTTCACTGAGCTTACATACCCATATGGCCTTACCTTTCATTATCCCTTGCAAACCAATGTTGAGCCTATTATACCCCTTTATTCTTTACTTTAGCACATCATTAACTCTAAGCGGAAAACAATAATATCCTTAATTTGAATCCTTGGTTAGCTTAGACTAGTGAGAGTGCTCATGAATTAAGTGTGGGGAAGTGAATTTGGAAACATTTGGTTTGAGAATTGAGTATGTTAGAATTTTCTGAAAATGTGAAAGAAATGTTTAGGACATGATTCATGCATCCAATAATTTAATCATATGCATTGAAAAAAAAAGAAGAGAAAAAGAGCAAATAAGAAAAAGGGGACAAAATGCCCCAAAGTAAGTAGTAAAGGCAATGCATATGTACTGTACTTGAAATTAGAATGCATGAATATGTAGAAAACATGGTTAATGGATGGTTAGATGTTGTATTATGATTACATGGATTGTTTAAGTTAGGTGGAAAAGTTTCAGTTAATTAAGGATTCAGATTTTAGTCCACTTGGCCAAATACAATCCTACCTTGACCCTAACCCCATTACAACCCTTAAAAGACCTCTTGATATGTGCATTTATGCATTAAATTTTTGTTGATTGGTAGAAGAAAAACAAGCCTTAGAAAGCAAGGTTAGTAGAGAATTGAGAGAATCGAACTTTAAACACTTGAGTGATTGGAGTGTATACACTACCAGTGAGGGTTCGATGCTCAATCCCTTGTTCCCGGCTTTCATGAGCTATTTTCTCCTTGCAAGTCTATTTGTACTTCATTTTTATGATTTGAATTAGTGAAATCCAGTTCATATATGTTCTTAAAAGAATTATTTACTTTTAACCAAGTAGGTAGAAGCATGTTGCATTTAGTTGCATTCATAGGTTGCATCTCATACATTCTATCATTCCTCTTCATCTTTATGGCTTCTCTTGAGCTTAGCATGAGGACATGCTAATGTTTATGTGTGGGGAGGTTGATAAACCACTATTTTATGGTTTATCTTGTGCTCAATTGAGTGGTTTTTATCAACCCTTTACCCACTTATTCATACTATTTGCATGGTTTTACATTTGCCTTCCTAATTATGTGCTTTGATTGAAAACATGCTTCTTTGGCCTTAAGTTCCCTATGTTTAATCCTCTCTTATTACCATTAGATGCCTTGATATGTGTGTTAAGTGATTTCAGATATTATAGGGCAGGAATGGCTTGGAGGATGGAAAGGAAGCATGCAAAAGTGGAAGGAATACAATAAGTTGGAGAAATTGCTAAGCTATCCAGACTGTCCTCTTCGCACTCAAACGGCTATAACTTTAGCTACAGAGATCCAAACGACACGGTTTTAGTTGCGTTGGAAAGCTAACATCCGGGGCTTCGATTTGATATATAATTTGTCATATTTGCCCCGACGCCAGGCGACGCGAACGAGTGAGTCACGCGGACACGTCACCTGGCAGGAAAGCAACCCGCGCGGCCGCGTGAGCCATGCGGCCGCGTCACTTTTCCGCGACCTCTACGGACCAGAAAGTGCTGGAAGTGACTTCTGGGCTTTTTTGACCCAGTTTTTGACCCAGAAAACACAGATTAGAGGCTATAAAGTGGGGGAATGCATCCATTTATAATTAGGCTCTCATAATTCACTTTTCATGTTTTAGATGTAGTTTTTAGAGAGAGAGGTTCTCTCCTCTCTCTTAGTATTAGGATTTGGGATTTTTCTTAGTCTTAGGAGTGGCTCTCAATCCCAGGTTCTTTATTTATTCTATTATTTTATTTCAGTTTATTAATGTTGGTTTACGAACTTCATGTTAGAATTGATTTCTTTTATTAATGCATTTTGAGGTATTTCAGATTATGATTGTTTTATTCTGTTAAAGATTGCTTTCAATTCAATTTAGATTTATTTTTCCCTTTTGGCTTTGGTTAAATAATTGGTGATCCTTGAGTTATGAAACTCATTGTTGATTGAAAATTGGAATTCTTCAAGAATTAATTCAAGTTCCAATAACTCTAGTCTTTCCCAAGGAAAGACTAGGACCTGAGGAATCAGAATTAATTCATCCACATAACTTACCTTCATAGTTAGAGGTTAACAAAGTGGGAGAAGAATCCAATTCTCTTTACAATTGATAAGGATAACCAGGATAGGACTTCCTGTTTTCGTACCTTGCCAAGAGTTTATTTTATAGTTATTTATTTATTTTATTTCTTCTTATACAACATACTGCTCCCTAATTTCTAAAACCCCTAATTTACAAACTCATAACCAATAATAAGAACATACCTCCCTGCAATTCCTTGAGAAGACGACCCGAGGTTTGAATACTCGGTTATCAATTTCAAGGGGGTTTGTTACTTGTGACAATCAAAACGTTTGTACGAAGGGATTTCTGTCGGTTTAGGGACTATATCTACAGCGCGACTGTTTTTATGAAATTCTTTACTGGCAAAAATCCTAACGTCAGCCATCCTAAAAAAGGGAGGAAAAGGAGAAACATTAAACCCAAATAAGCAACACATGGAAAGTAACATGCGAGTGAAAAGTAATGCCCAAAAGGAATGGTGTGTCTTGAGGACATGACAGCTGCAACATGTGATCAAGACAATAATAAAATCAAGGGGCATAACACTTAGCATGGGATGCAAGAGTGAGTAAAGCATGCAATAAGGCATGAGAAGGATAAACTCAAGCCTCAATAATAATGAAGCAAGTCATGGGTAATGAGCGTAACGATAGTAAACAAGAAGCGAAATAGGCTCAATGCACTTAAAGGAAGACAAGTGTATAAAGAAGAAGCACCAAGTTGAGAGAACAAAGTCAAAATTGAACTAAAATGGTATAGGTGCCTTTCAACAAACACTTGGTGTTCAACATTCAAAATATGAGCAAGTAAGAGAAATTCAAACATGTAAAACCCCCAAATGGAATACCAAACAACAATACAACACCACATAGTCATAAAGGGATCAAAAGACATCAAGATGTACCATCAAAGCAAGAGAAAACTTAAAGTTCAACACCCATGAAAAATATGAAAAGAAAAAAAGCAAACAAGCAAGAACTAATCAAGAAAAATGCAACTAAGAAGAGAAGAAAAGAGAAACCAAATGCAACTAGTAAGAGAAAAGAAGATTTAAAACAAGAGACAAGAGGAAGGAGTAGGAGTGAACCTTTAGAAGAAGAAGAAATCAAGGTGGGGTGTAAGGGGAAAATAGGAGTGGAGAGAGAAAAGAAAGAGAGGATAGAGAAATTATGGGGCCGCCGGAGGCGGTAGTCGCCAGCGCTGGTAATGGTGGCCGGAGATAAGGTGGTGGAAGATGGGAAAAGAAGGGAGAAAGTGATGGAAGAAGAAAGGTGAGGAAATAAAGCAAAATAAGGTGCACTGCCATTCAGATGCGTCAGAGGATCGACGTGTGCGCGCACTCCACGCGTTCGTGTGGATGGATAAAGAAGAGAGGTGACGCGTAAGCATCCCCCACGCATACGCATGGGTAGCAAGAAAGAGAGGGGACGCGTACGCGTCAAAGAATACGCACGCGTGGTTATAGTTGTGCCTTGGGCCCAAAGTTGGCAATAAGTAGGCCCAATTCTCGGGTTTTTGTACCAAGAGAGGCGTGCAGCACAATCGACGTGTACGCACAGAGCACGCATACGCGTGGATTTCAGGAGCGGCGATCGACGCGTACGCGTCACCCAAGCTTACGCATGGGTCGCCTGGCACAAAGTGGGCATAAAGTGAGCACAACTCTCAGGTTTTTCTACCAGAGTGTCAAAAATTCACAATCGACGCGTAAGCGTCGCCCACGCTTACGCGTGGGTGTGCGACATGGCAAGGGACATGTAAGCGTCACCCACGCTTACGCATGGGTTGCAGTTGTGCCTTGGGCACAAAATGGGCACGAAGTAAGCACAACTCTCTGGTTTTTGTACCAGGAGTTGTGAAACCGCGCCGACGCGTATGCGTACAGCGCGCTTGCGCGTGGATGCCCTCTTTTTTTCTTTTTTTTTTATACACATGAGGAGGGGCAATTCTAGCACAAATTGGTAGTGATACATGCTAAAGGGGTCAAAAACATCAAAAATCTCATGTAACACTCAACCTTAAGCATTTCTTCAACATCTCAATTCAATCAAACCATTATCCATGAACCCCTCATGAGTAATTTTTAACACAAAAATCAAGCAAAATCAACCATACTATGAACAAATCATAAACCAAACAATCACAAAAGGCACAAAGATGCAAAAGAGCTATATGAAAGAAGCTATACACAAGGGAAGATCATAGCACGGTGGGGTGTCTCCTACCTAGCACTTTTCTTTAACGTCCTTAAGTTGGACGGTCATAATCTCAAATCTCTTCGCCTTCGGGTGCGTCCTCAAGAAGGAACACCTCAACCTCTTTGTTGCTTTTCATATGCTCTCCATGGTATAACTTTAGACGATGACCATTAACTTTGAAGATGTTGGTGATTGAAGGGTGTCTTAGGTGGTAGACCCCATATGGCTCAGCTTTCTCCACTCTATAAGAACCTTTCCACCTTGACCTCAACATTCCGAGCATCAACCTCAACCTAGAGTTGTAGAGGAGAACTAACTCACCCGCTCTAAACTCTTTTCTTCTTATGTTTCTATCATGCACCACTTTCATCTTCTCCTTATAAAGCCTTGAATTCTCATAGGCTTCCAATCCAACGCACTCAAGCTCCACTAACTGTAACTTCCTTTCGACTCCAACCCCAAATCAAGTGTTGCATTCTTTTATGGCCCAATACACCTTATGCTCTATCTCCACCGGGAGATGGCGAGCCTTCCCATAGAACAACCGGAACGGGCTCATACCAATTGGCATTTTATACTCCGTCTGGTAAGCCCAAAGCGCATCGCCGAGCTTAGAACTCCAATCTTTCCTATGAGGCTTCACAACCTTTTTTCAATATGCGCTTGATTTCCCGATTGGAGACTTTGGCTTGGCCATTTGTTTGGGGGTGGTATGCCGTGGCCACTTTGTGAACGATGCCATACTTCTTCATCAACCTTACCATTCTCTTGTTGCAAAAGTGAGATCGTTGATCACTCACGATTGCTCGTGGTGATCCAAAGTGACAAATTACATTATTATGAACAAAAGAAAGTACCACATTAGCATCATCCGTCTGGGTGAGAATCGCTTCCACGCACCCATTTGGAAACATAGTCAACAGCTAGTAGAATATAGAGAAAACCATTAGAGTTTGGGAAAGGCCCCATGAAGTCAATACCCCAAACATAAAAAATCTCATAAAATAACATAGTTTGTTGGGGTATTTCATCCTTCTTGGAGATATTTCCAAATCTAAGACATGGTAGACAAGATTTACAAAAGAGAGATGCAACCTTGAAAAGTGTAAGCCACCAAAATCCGCAATCTAAGACCTTCCGAGCCGTCCTTTGAGGACCAAAATGGCCACCACCCTCGGAAGAGTGGCAAGCCTCCAAGATAGCTTGATGCTCGAATTGTGGTATGCACCTTCGAATTACTTGATCGACACCACATCTCCATAAGTACGGGTCATCCCTATATAATATTTGGATTCGCTTTTAAGCTTATCCTTTTGATGTTGAGAGAAATCGGAAGGAAAGGTGCGAGTAACCAACTAATTGGCAATATGTGCATACCAAGGGGTCACCTCGGATATTGCTAGCAAGCCCTCAAGGGGAAATGTATCATTGATAGGAGTGGGATCGCCCTTTGTGTGCTCAAGCCGAATCAAGTGGTCCGCCACTAGATTTTGCAAACCACTCCTATTTTTTTATTTTTAGGTCAAATTCTTGCAATAACAACACCTATCAGATCAACCTTGGTTTGGATTCCTTCTTGGCCAATAAATATTTCAATGCCGCATGATCTGAGTATACTACCACCTTGGAGCCAAGTAAGTAAGCCCATAATTTATCCAAGGCAAAGACAATGGCTAACAATTCCTTCTCGGTGGTAGTATAATTGGATTGCGCTCCATCTAAAGTCTTAGAGGCATAGACAATGACATAAGAAATTTTACCCTCGCGCTGACCTAGTGCCGCTCTCACCGCATAGTTTGAGGCTTCACACATGATTTTGAATGGTCTAGTCCAGTCCGGCCCTCTCACTATGGGAGCTTAGGTCAAAGAAATTTTGAGCTTGTCAAATGCCTCCATGCACTCTTCACTCAATTCAAAGTCCACATCCTTTTGCAAAAATCGAGAGAGAGGTAGTGACACCTTACTAAAGTCCTTAATAAATCGCCGGTAAAAACCTGCATGTCCAAGAAATGCACGGACTTCCCTCACAGAAGAGGGGTAAGGCAAACTAGAAATAACATTGACCTTTTCCGGATCCACAGAAATACCTCTATTAGAGATAATGTGTCCTAAAACAATACCTTGTCTAACCATAAAATGACATTTCTCAAAATTAAGAACAAGGTTTGACTTAATACACCTCTCTAATACTTTTGCAAGGTTGTCCAAGCAAAGATCAAAGGAGTCCCCATACACACCAAAATCATCCATGAACACCTCCATGCATTGCTCCAAAAGATTCGCAAATATACTCATCATACACATTTGGAACGTAGCCGATGCATTGCACAAGCCAAATGGCATCCTTTTATACGCATACATTCTAAAAAGGCATGTGAAGGTTATTTTTTCTTGGTCTTCGGGAGCAATGTGGATTTGAAAATAACCAAAATATCCATCTAAGAAACAGTAATGAGATTTACCACATAGGCGATCAAGCATTTGATCGATGAAGGGCAACGGAAAGTGATCCTTCCTAGTGGCCAAGTTTAAGCACCGATAGTCAATACATACCCTCCATGAGTTTTGGACTCTCATGGCTATAAGCTCCCCTTGTTCATTCTTGATTGTAGTAACACCGAATTTCCTTGAAACCACTTGGACGGGACTCACCCACTCACTATCCGAAATCGGATAGATAATGTCTGCTTCTAATAACCGGGTGACCTCCTTCTTCACAACCTCTAAAATGGTAGGATTTAAACGCCTTTGAGGTTGTCTAACGGGTTTGGCTCCTTCTTCTAGGAAAATTCGATGTTCACATATTTGGGGGCTAATGCCAACTAAGTCTGCCAAGCTCCACCCAATGGCTTTCTTGTTCCTCCTCAAGACATTAAGCAACTTATCTTCTTGGTGGGAGGTAAGTGGTGCACAAAATTGTGATCATCAATGGTGCCATCAACATGGTACGCTCAATTGCAATCTCAACTCTTTATCACAACTTCGCACAACTAACCAACAAGTGCATTGGGTCGTCCAAGTAATAAACCTTACGCGAGTAAGGGTCGATCCCACGGAGATTGTTGGTATCAAGCAAGCTATGGTCATCTTGTAAATCTCAGTCAGGTGGATTCAAATGGTAATGGAGGATTAATAACTAAAAGATGAATAAAACATAAAATAAAGATAGAGGTACTTATGCAATTCATTGGTGAGAATTTCAGATAAGCGTATGGAGATGCTTTGTCCCTTCCGTCTCTCTGCTTTCCTACTGTCTTCATCCAATCCTTCTTACTCCTTTCCATGGCAAGCTGTATGTTGGGCATCACCGTTGTCAATGGCTACAGTCCCGTCCTCTCAGTGAAAATGTTCAACGCGCTCTGTCACAGCACGGCTAATCATCTGTCGGTTCTCAATCAGGTTGGAATAGAATCCAGTGATTCTTTTGCGTCTATCACTAACGCCCAGCCTTCAGGAGTTTGAAGCTCGTCACAGTCATTCAATCCTTGAATCCTACTCAAAATACCACAGACAAGGTTTAGACCTTTCGGATTCTCAAGAATGCCGCCATCAATTCTAGCTTATACCACGAAGATTCTGATTAAGGAATCCAAGAGATATCCACTCAGTCTAAGGTAGAATGGAGGTGGTTGTCAGGCACACATTCATAGGTGAGAATGATGATGAGTGTCACGGATTGATGAGCGGATAATTTGTACGCTTTTTGGCATTGTTTTTAGTATGTTTTTAGTATGATCTAGTTAGTTTTTAGTACATTTTTATTAGTTTTTAGTTAAAATTCACTTTTCTGGACTTTACTATGAGTTTGTGTGTTTTTCTGTGATTTCAGGTATTTTCTGGCTGAAATTGAGGGACCTGAGCAAAAATCTGATTCAGAGACTGAAAAGGACTGCATATGCTGTTGGATTCTGATCTCCCTGCACTCGAAGTGGATTTTCTGGAGCTACAGAAGCCCAATTGGCGCGCTCTCAATGGCGTTGGAAAGTAGACATCCTGGGCTTTCCAGAAATATATGATAGTCCATACGTTGCCCAAGATTTGATGGCCCAAACCGGCGTTCAAAGTCACCCTCAAAATTCCCAGCGTTAAACGCCGGAACTGGAACCAAAATGGGAGTTAAACGCCCAAACTGGCATAAAAGCTGGCGTTTAACTCCAAGAAGAGTCTCTACACGAAAATGCTTCAATGCTCAGCCCAAGCACACAACAAGTGGGCCCGGAAGTGGATTTTTATGTCATTTACTCATCTCTGTACACCCTAGGCTACTAGTTCTCTATATATAGGACCTTTTACTATTGTACTAAAAAATCTTCGGATCTTTGGAGCTTTTGATCATGTTTTTATGATTGAACCCTCTTTGGGAGGCTGGCCATTCGGCCATGCCTAGACCTTGTTCTTGTGTATTTTCAACGGTGGAGTTTCTACACACCATAGATTAAGGTGTGGAGCTCTGCTGTACCTCGAGTATTAATGCAATTACTATTGTTCTTCTATTCAATTCCGCTTGTTCTTGTTCTACGATATCACTTGTTCTTCAACTTGATGAATGTGATGATCCGTGACACTCATCATCATTCTCACCTATGAACGTGTGACTGACAACCACCTCCGTTCTACCTTAGATTGGGTGAATATCTCTTGGATTCCTGATACACGATGCATGGTTGATCGCCTGACAACCGAGCGCTCGCCTGACAACCAAGCCAGCCATTCCGTGAGATCAGAGTCTTTGTGGTATAGGCTAGAACTGATGGCGGCATTCAAGAGAATCCGGAAGGTCTAACCTTGTCTGTGGTATTCTGAGTAAGATTCAATGACTGAATGACTGTGACGTGCTTCAAACTCCTGAAGGCGGGGCGTTAGTGACAGACGTAAAAGAATCACTGGATTCTATTCCGGCCTGATTGAGAACCGACAGATGGATAGCCGTGCCGTGACAGGGTGCGTTGAACATTTCCACCGAGAGGATGGGAGGTAGCCACTGACAACGGTGAAACCCTTGCATAAGCTTGCCATGGAAAGGAGTAAGAAGGATTGGATGAAGAGAGTAGGAAAGCAGAGAGACGGAAGGGACAAGCATCTTCATACGCTTATCTGAAATTCCCACCAATGAATTACATAAGTATCTCTATCTTTATCTTTATGTTTTATTCGTATATCACCCATATCCATTTGAGTTTGCCTGACTAAGATTTACAAGGTGACCATAGCTTGCTTCATACCAACAATCTCTGTGGGATCGACCCTTACTCGCGTAAGGTTTATTACTTGGACGACCCAGTACACTTGCTGGTTAGTTGTGCGAAGTTGTAGTGATCACAATTTCGTGCACCATGTTTTTGGCGCCGTTGCCGGGGATTGTTGAGTTTGGACAACTGAAGGTTCATCTTGTTGCTTAGATTAGGTATTTTTTTTTTCAGAATTCTTGAAGATGAATTCTAGTGTTTCATGATGATCTGTTGAAGTCTGGCTGGCTGTGAAGCCATGTCTAATTTCATTGGACCGAGGTTTCAACTTATCATCACAAGAGCTTGTTGATTTCTATCAATCTTGCTGTTGGAGCAGTGATCTGCTAAGGCTTGGCTGGCCATTGGCCATGTCTAGTGTTTTGGACCGAAGCTTTCTTTGAAAGCTTGGCTGGCTGTGAAGCCATGTCTAATTCCTGGACCTGAGTCTTAGACTAAACATTGCATGATTCCTGGAATTCTCATTAAGAATTTTGATACCTTTTTTCACTTTATTTTCGAAAAAAATCCAAAAAAAAAAATTTAAAATCATAAAAACCAAAAATAATTCTTGTTTGAGTCTAGTGTCTCATTTTAAGTTTGGTGTCAATTGCATGCATTCATTCATGTGTCTTAAGAATTTTCAAGTTGTTCTTGATGATTTCATTGCTCTAATCTTTAAATTCTCTTGACTTGAGTGTTTTGTGTGTTTCATATGCATTCTCATTTTGTTAGTGTCAGTAGTATACAAAATGCTAAGTTTGGTGTCTTGCATGCATTGTTATTTGATTTTAGTTGCATTTTGATTATTCCTCATTGTTAAAAATCCAAAAATATTTTCAATTTGTGTCATTTCAAGTCAATAATACAGAGAATTGAAGATTCAGAACATACAGCAGAGGAATTATACAGAAAAAAGCTGGGCGTTCAAAACGCCCAGTGAAGAAGGGCAAACTGGCGTTTAAACGCCAGCCAGGGTGCCTGGCTGGGCGTTTAACACCCAAAAGGGTAGAGTTTTGGGCGTTAAACGCCAGAATGTGCACCATTCTGGGCGTTTAACGCCAGGATGGCACAAGAGGGAAGATTCTGTTTTTAATTCAGATTTTTTTCAAGTTTTCAAATTTTTCAAAATCAAATCTTTTTCAAAATCATATCTTCTCAATCAAATCTTTTTCAAAATCAATTTCTTTCCATTTTCAAAGATACTTGCTATCAATTAATGATTTGATTCAACAATTCAAGTATGTTGCCTTTTCTGTTGTGAAAGGTTTAATGTTTGAATCATATCTTTTCTTGATAGCCAAGTTATCAATTTTCAAAATCAAATCTTTTTAAAATGTTTTTCAAATCATATCTTCTCAATCACATTTTTTTTAAAATCAATCATATCTTCTTAACCACATCGTTTTCAAAATAGTTTTCAATCATATCTTTTTAATTTCTAATTTCAAAATCTTTTTCAAAAATCACTTTACTTCTTTCCCACTTTTATTTTCGAAAATTAATTAGTGTTTTTCAAAATGTTTTCAAAATCTTTTACTTAATTTTCGAAAATTACTTCCCTTCTTCTCACATCCTTCTATTTATGGACTAACACTATTCCCTAATGTATAATTCGAACTCCATCTTCTTTGGTAAGTTCGAATTTTCTACTTCTGCCTTCTATTTTTCTTTTCCTCTGACACCTCAAGGAATCTCTATACTGTGACATAGAGGATTCCATATTTTCTTGTTTTCTTCTCTTTCATATGAGCAGGAGCAAAGACAAAAGCATTCTTGTTGAGGCTGACCCTGAACCTGAAAGGACCTTGAAGCGAAAACTAAGAGAAGCTAAGGCATAATTCTCTGTAGAGGACCTAACAGAAATCTTCAAAGAAGAAGAACACATGGCAGCCGAAAACAACAACAATGCCAACAATGCAAGGAAGGTGCTGGGTGACTTTACTGCATCTACTCCCGACTTCTATGGGAGAAGCATCTCTATCCCTGCCATTGGAGCAAACAACTTTGAGCTTAAGCCTCAATTAGTTTCTCTAATGCAATAGAATTGCAAGTTCCATGGACTTCCATTGGAAGATCCTCATCAGTTTTTAGCTGAGTTCTTGCAAATCTGTGACACTGTCAAGACTAATGGGGTTGACCCTGAGGTCTACAGACTTATGCTATTCCCTTTTGCTGTAAGAGACAGAGCTAGAACATGGTTGGACTCACAACCTAAAGAAAGCCTGAACTCTTGGGAAAAGCTAGTCAATGCCTTCTTGGCAAAGTTTTTTCCACCTCAAAAATTGAGTAAGCTTAGAGTGGAAGTCCAAACCTTCAGACAGAAGGAAGGAGAATCCCTCTATGAAGCTTGGGAAAGATACAAACAATTAATTAGAAAGTGTCCCTCTGACATGCTTTCTGAATGGAGCATCATAGGTATTTTCTATGATGGTCTCTCTGAACTATCCAAGATGTCTTTGGATAGCTCTGCTGGAGGATCTCTTCATCTGAAGAAGACGCCTACAGAAGCTCAAGAGCTGATTGAAATGGTTGCAAATAACCAATTCATGTACACTTCTGAAAGGAATCCTGTGAACAATGGGACTAATCAGAAGAAAGGAGTTCTTGAGATTGACACTCTGAATGCCATATTGGCTCAGAACAAAATATTGACTCAACAAGTCAATATGATTTCTCAAAGTATGTCTGGAATGCAAAATGCACCAAGCAGTACTAAGGAAGCTTCATCTGAAGAAGAAGCTTATGATCCTGAGAACCCTTCAATGGAAGAGGTGAATTACATGGGAGAACCTTATGGAAACACCTATAATCCTTCATGGAGAAATCATCCAAATCTCTGATGGAAGGATCAACAGAGACCTCAACAAGGTTTCAACAACAATAATGGTGGAAGAAACAGGTTTAGCAATGGCAAGCCTTTTCCATCATCTTCTCAGCAACAGACAGAGAGTTCTAAGTAGAACACCTCTGACTTAGCAACCATGGTCTCTGATCTAATCAAAACCACTCAAAGTTTCATGACTGAAACAAGGTCCTCCATTAGAAATTTGGAGGGACAAGTGGGACAGCTGAGCAAGAAAATTACTGAACTCCCTCCTAGTACTCTTCCAAGCAATACAGAAGAAAATCCAAAAGGAGAGTGCAAGGCCATCAACATGGCCGAATTTTGGGAGGAAGGAGAGGCAGTGAACACCACTGAGGAAGACCTCAATGGACGTCCACTGGCCTCCAATGAGTTCCCCAATGAGGAACCATGGGAATCTGAGGCTCAAAATGAGACCATAGAGATTCCATTGGACTTACTTCTGCCATTCATGAGCTCTGATGAGTATTCTTCCTCTGAAGAGGATGAGTATGTCACTGAAGAGCAAGTTGCCAAATACATTGGGGCAATCATGAAGCTAAATGACAAGTTATTTGGAAATGAGACTTGGGAGGATGAACCCCCTTTGCTCACCAAAGAACTGGATGACTTGTCTAGGCAGAAATTACCTCAAAAGAGACAGGATCCTGGGAAGTTTTCATTACCTTGTACCATAGGCACCATGACCTTCAAGAAGGCTTTATGTGACCTAGGGTCAAGTGTAAACCTCATGCCTCTCTCTGTAATGGAGAAGCTAGGGATCTTTGAGGTGCAAGCTGCAAAAATCTCACTAGAGATGGCAGCCAACTCAAGAAAACAAGCTTATGGACTTGTAGAGGATGTTCTGGTAAAAGTTGAAGACCATCACATCCCTGCTGATTTCATAGTCCTAGAGACTGGGAAGTGCATGGATGAATTCATCATCCTTGGCAGACCCTTCCTAGCCACAGCAAAGGCTGTGATTGATGTTGATAGAGGAGAATTGATCATTCAAGTGAATGAAGAATCCTTTGTGTTTAAGGCTCAAGGATATCCCTCTGTCACCATGGAGAGGAAGCATGAAGAGCTTCTCTCAAAACAGAGCCAAACAGAGCCCCCACAATCAAACTCTAAGTTTCGTGTTGGGAGGCCACAACCAACTTCTAAGTTTGGTGTTGAACCCCCACATTCAAACTCTAAGTTTGGTGTTGGGAGGTTCCAACATTGCTCTGAGCATTTTTGAGGCTCCATGAGAGCCCTCTGTCAAGCTAATGACATTAAAGAAGCGCTTGTTGGGAGGCAACTCAATGTTATATTTTATCTATTTTCTTTTGTTATTTTATTTTTTTTTAGGTTGATGATCATGAGAAGTCACAAAATCAATGAAAAAAAGCAAAAACAGAATGAAAAGCAGAAAGAAAAACAGCACACCCTGGAGGAGAGCGTGCTGGCGTTTAAACGCCAGTAAGGCTAGCTAGTGGGCGTTTAACGCCCAGTCTGGCACCATTCTGGGCGTTTAACGCCAGAAAGGGGCACCAGACTGGCGTTAAACGCCAGAAAAGGGCAAGAAGCTGGCGTTAAACGCCAGAAATGGGCACCAGCCCGGCGTTTAACGCCAGAATTGGCTCAAA
The DNA here is from genome assembly GCF_003086295.3 of Arachis hypogaea. NCBI lineage: Eukaryota > Viridiplantae > Streptophyta > Magnoliopsida > Fabales > Fabaceae > Arachis > Arachis hypogaea. Next base: position 46,406,954 of record NC_092042.1, on the reverse strand, counting down.
ATGCATTTTTGCATGCCATTTGGTGCAGGGATGACTTTTCCTTGACACCTCAGGATCTGTGGACCCCACAGGATCCCCACCTACCCTACCACTCTCTCTCTTCTTCACCCATTCACCAATCACCTCAACACCTCTTCCCCCAAAACCCTTCACCTATCAAATCCCATCTTTCTCTTCACCACTCACATCCATCCTTCATAAAACCCCACCTACCTCACCCTTCAAATTCAAACCACTTTCCCACCCAAACCCACCCTCACTTGACCGAACCATACCCTCCCCTCTCCTATATAAACCCTCCTTCACTCCTCCATTTTCACACAACCTAAACACCACTTCTCCCCCTTTTTGGCCGAACACAAAGCCATTCCCTTCTTCCTCATTTCTTCTTCTACTCTCTTCTTTCTTCTTTTGCTCGAGGACGAGCAAACCTTTTAAGTTTGGTGTGGTAAAAGCATTGCTTTTTGTTTTTCCATAACCATTTATGGCATCCAAGGCCGGAGAAACCTCTAGAAAGAGGAAAGGGAAGGCAAAAGCTTCCACCTCCGAGTTATGGGAGATGGAGAGATTCATCTCAAGGGTGCATCAAGACCACTTCTATGAAGTTGTGGCCTTGAAGAAGGTGATCCCCGAGATCCCTTTCAAACTCAAAAAGGGTCAACTTTGATCAAAGGTTGGACCAAGTCCTCACAGTCATTTGTGAAGAGGGCGCTCAATGGAAGAGAAACTCAAGAAGGAAGCCAATTCAACTAAGAAGGCATGACCTTAAGCCCATCACTAAGAAAAGGATGGAGCAAACAAGAGACCCCTCTCATCATCAAATCCCTGAGATACCTCAAGGGATGCACTTTCCTCCACAAAACTATTGGGAGCAACTAAACACCTCCCTAGGAGAATTAAGTTCCAACATGGGACAACTAAGGGTGGAGCACCAAGAACATTCCATTCTCCTCCATCAAATTAGAGAAGACCAAAGAATCATGAGAGAGGAGTAACAAAGACAAGGAAGAGACATTGAGGAGCTCAAGCACTCCATAGGATCTTCAAGAAGAAGAACAAGCCGCCATCACTAAGGTGGACCCGTTCTTTAATCTCCTTGTTCCTTATTTTCCTGTTTTTCGAAAATTATGCTTATGTTTTTCTATGTTTGTGTCTTGTGATCATTAGTGTCTTAGTGTCTATGCCTTAAGGTTATGAATGTCCTATGAATCCATCACTTTTCTTAAATGAAAAATGTTCTTAATTGAAAAAGAAAAGAATTGCATGAATTTTGAATTTTATAACAGTTTAATTATTTTGATGTGGTGGCAATACTTTTGTTTGCTGAATGTATGCTTAAACAGTGCATATGTCTTTTGAATTTGTGGTTCATGAATGTTGGCTCTTGAAAGAATGATGAAAAAGGAGACATGTTACTGAGGATCTGAAAAATCATAAAAATGATTCTTGAAGCAAGAAAAAGCAGTGAATACAAAAAAAAATATTCGAAAAAAAAAGGAGAAAAGAAAACGAAAAAAAAAAGAAAGAAAAAGAAAGAAATAAAGTTGTGATCCAAGGCCAAAAAGAGTGTGCTTAAGAACCCTGGACACCTCTAATTGGGGACTCTAGCAAAGCTGAGTCACAATCTGAAAAGGTTCACCCAATTATGTGTCTGTGGCATGTATGTATCCGGTGGTAATACCGGAAGACAGAGTGCTTTGGGCCACGGCCAAGACTCAATAAGTAGCTGTGTTCAAGAATCATCATACTTAACTAGGAGAATCAATGACACTATCTGGATTCTGAGTTCCTAAAGAAGCCAATCATTCTGAATTCAAAGGATAGAGTGAGATGCCAAAACTATTCAGAGGCAAAAAGCTAAAAGCCCCGCTCATCTAATTAATACTGATCTTCATAGATGTTTTTGGAATTCATTGCATATTCTCTTCTTTTTATCTTATTTGATTTTCAGTTGCTTGAGGACAAGCAACAATTTAAGTTTGGTGTTGTGATGAGCGGATAATTTGTACGCTTTTTGGCATTGTTTTTAGTATGTTTTTAGTATGATCTAGTTAGTTTTTAGTATATTTTTATTAGTTTTTAGCTAAAATTCACTTTTCTGGACTTTACTATGAGTTTGTGTGTTTTTCTGTGATTTCAGGTATTTTCTGGCTGAAATTGAGGGACCTGAGCAAAAATCTGATTCAGAGACTGAAAAGGACTGCAGATGCTGTTGGATTCTGACCTCCCTGCACTCGAAGTGCATTTTCTGGAGCTACAGAAGCCCAATTGGCGCGCTCTCAACGGCGTTGGAAAGTAGACATCCTGGGCTTTCCAGAAATATATAATAGTCCATACTTTGCCCAAGATTTGATGGCCCAAACCGGCGTTCAAAGTCACCCTCAGAATTCCCAGCGTTAAACGCCGGAACTGGCACCAAAATGGGAGTTAAACGCCCAAACTGGCATAAAAGCTGGCGTTTAAATCCAAGAAGAGTCTCTACACGAAAATGCTTCAATGCGCAGCCCAAGCACACACCAAGTGGGCCCGGAAGTAGATTTTTATGTTATTTACTCATCTCTGTACACCCTAGGCTACTAGTTCTCTATATATAGGACCTTTTACTATTGTATTAAAAAATCTTCGGATCTTTGGAGCTTTTGATCATGTTTTTATGATTGAACCCTCTTTGGGAGGCTGGCCATTCGGCCATGCCTAGACCTTGTTCTTATGTATTTTCAACGGTGGAGTTTTTACACACCATAGATTAAGGTGTGGAGCTCTGCTGTACCTCGAGTATTAATGCAATTACTATTGTTCTTCTATTCAATTCCGCTTGTTCTTGTTCTAAGATATCACTTGTTCTTCAACTTGATGAATGTGATGATCCGTGACACTCATCATCATTCTCACCTATGAACGTGTGACTGACAACCACCTCCGTTCTACCTTAGATTGGGTGAATATCTCTTGGATTCCTGATACACGATGCATGGTTGATCGCCTGACAACCGAGCGCTCGCCTGACAACCGAGCCAGCCATTCCGTGAGATCAGAGTCTTCGTGGTATAGGCTAGAACTGATGGCGGCATTCAAGAGAATCCGGAAGGTCTAACCTTGTCTGTGGTATTCTGAGTAGGATTCAATGACTGAATGATTGTGACGTGCTTCAAACTCCTGAAGGCGGGGCGTTAGTGACAGACGCAAAAGAATCACTGGATTCTATTCCGGCCTGATTGAGAACCGACAGATGGATAGCCGTGCCGTGACAGGGTGCGTTGAACATTTCCACTGAGAGGATGGGAGGTAGCCACTGACAACGGTGAAACCCTTGCATATGCTTGCCATGGAAAGGAGTAAGAAGGATTGGATGAAGACAGTAGGAAAGCAGAGAGACGAAAGGGACAAGCATCTTCATACGCTTATCTGAAATTCCCACCAATGAATTACATAAGTATCTCTATCTTTATCTTTATGTTTTATTCGTATATCACCCATATCCATTTGAGTTTGCCTGACTAAGATTTACAAGGTGACCATAGCTTGCTTCATACCAACAATCTCTGTGGGATCGACCCTTACTCGCGTAAGGTTTATTACTTGGACGACCCAGTACACTTGCTGGTTAGTTGTGCGAAGTTGTAGTGATCACAATTTCGTGCACCACGGATCATCACATTCATCAAGTTGAGGAATAAGTGATATCTTAGAACAAGAATAAGCTGAATTGAATAGAAGAACAATAGTAATTGCATTAATACTCGAGGTACAGCAGAGCTCCACACCTTAATTGCAGTCCTTTTTCAGCCTCTGAATCAGATTTTTGCTCAGGTCCCTCAATTTCAGCCAGAAAATACCTGAAATCACAAAAAAACACACAAACTCATAGTAAAGTCCAGAAAAGTGAATTTTAAATAAAAACTAATAAAAATATAATAAAAACTAAATAAAACATACTAAAAATATACTAAAAATAATGCCAAAAAGCGTATAAATTATCCGCTCATCACAACACCAAACTTAAATTGTTGCTTGTTCCCAAGCAACTGAAAATCAAATAGGATAAAAAGAAGAGAATATACTATAGACTCCAAATTATCAATGAAACTTAGCTCCAATTAGATGAGCGGGACTAGTAGCTTTTTGTCTCTGAACAGTTTTGGTATCTCACTTTATCCTTTGAAGTTTAAAATGATTGCCTTCTATAGGAACTCAGAATCCGGATAGTGTTATTGATTCTCCTAGTTAAGTATGATGATTCTTGAACACAGCTAGTTTATGAGTCTTGGCCGTGGCCCAAAGCACTCTAATTTCCAGTATTACCACCAGATACATCCATGCCACAGACACATAAATGAGTGAACCTTTTTAGATTGTGACTCAGCTTTGCTAGAGTCCCCAATCAGAGGTGTCCAGGGTTCTTAGGCACACTCTTTTTGCTTTGGATCACAACTTTAACCGCTCAGTCTCAAGTTTTCACTTGACACCTTCACGCCACAAGCACATGGTTAGGGACAGCTTGGTTTAGCCGCTTAGGCCAGGATATTATTCCTGTGGGCCCTCCTATCCACTGATGCTCAAAGCCTTGGATCCTTTTTATTTTTACCCATGCCTTTTGGTTTAAAGGGCTATTGGCTTTTTCTGCTTGCTCTTCTTTTTTTTTCGCATATACTTTCTCTTTTTTTCTGCAAGCTTTTCACTGCTTTTTCTTGCTTCAAGAATCAATTTGATGATTTTTCAGATCCTCAGTAACATTTCTCCTTTTCCACCATTCTTTCAAGAGCCAATAATTTTAACATTCATGAACAACAAATTCAAAAGACATATGCACTATTCAAGCATACATTCAGAAAACAAAAAGTATTGTCACCACATCAAAACAATTAAGCTAGTATTAAGGATGAATTTGAAATCATGTACTTCTTGTTCTTTTGTAATAAAAACAGTTTTCATTTAAGAAAGGTGATGGATTCATAGGACATTCATAACTTTGAGGCATAGACACTAAGACACTAATGATCATAAGACACAAACATAAATAAAACATAAAGCATAATTTTTGAAAAACATAAAAATAAAGAACAAGGAGATTAAAGAACGGGTCCACCTTAGTAATGGCGGCTTGTTCTTCCTCTTGAAGATCTTATGGAGTGCTTGAGCTCCTCAATGTCTCTTCCTTGCCTTTGTTGCTCCTCTCTCATGATTCTTTGATCTTCTCTAATTTCATGGAGGAGGATGGAATGTTCTTGGTGCTCCACCCTTAGTTGTCCCATATTGGAACTCAATTCTCCTAGGGAGGTGTTGATTTGCTCCCAATAATTTTGTGGAGGAAAGTGCATCCCTTGAGGCATCTCAGGGATTTCATGATGAGGAATTTTCTCATGTCCATGAGTGGGATCTCTTGTTTGCTCCATCCTTTTCATAGTGGTATCCATGAGGACTTGGTCCAAGCTTTGATCAAAGTTGACCCTTTTTGAGTTTGAAAGGGACCTCAGGGATCACCTTCTTCTTGGCCACAACTTCATAGAAGTGGTCTTGATGCACCCTTGAGATGAATCTCTCCATCTCCCATGACTCGGAGGTGGAAGCTTTTGCCTTTCCTTTCCTCTTTCTAGAGGTTTCTCCGGCCTTAGGTGCCATAAAGGTTATGAAAAAATGAAAAGCAACGCTTTTACCACACCAAACTTAGAAGGTTTGCTCGTCCTCGAGCAAAAGAGGAAAGAAAGGAGTAGAAGAAGAGGAAATAGAGGAGATGGAGGGGGGCTTTGTGTTTTGGCCAAGGGGGAGAAGTCGTGTTTAGGTTGTGTGAAAATGAGGGGGTGAAGATGGGTTTATATAGGGGTGGAGAGGGGGGTACGGTTCGGCCAATATGGGTTGGTTTGGGAGAGAAAGTGGTTTGAATTTGAATGGTGAGGTAGGTGGGGTTTTATGAAGGATGGATGTGAGTGGTGAAGAGAATGGTGGGATTTGATAGGTGATGGGTTTTTGAGAAAGAGGTGTTGAGGTGATTGGTGAATAGGTGAAGAAGAGAAAGAGTGGTGGGGTAGGTGGGGATCCTGTGGGGTCCACAGATCCTGAGGTGTTAAGGAAAATTCATCCCTGCACCAAGTGGCGAGCAAAAATGCTCCTTCTGCCAATTCTGGCGTTAAACGCCGGGCTGGTGCCCCTTCCTGGCGTTTAACACCAGCTTCTTGCCCCTTCCTGGCGTTTAACGCCGGTCTGGTGCCCCTTTCTGGCGTTAAACGCCCAGAATGGTACCAGACTGGGCGTTAAACGCCCATTTTGCTGTCTTCACTGGCGTTTAAACGCCAGCAAGTTCTCCTCCAGGGTGTGCTATTTTTCTTTCTGTTTTTGCTTTTTCAATTGATTTTGTGACTTCCCATGATTATCAACCTATAGAAACTATAAATAACAATGGAAAATAGATAAATATAACATTAGGTTGCCTCCCAACAAGCGCTTCTTTAATGTCAGTAGCTTGACAGTGGGCTCTCATGGAGCCTCACAGATACTCAAAGCAATGTTGGAACCTCCCAACACCAAACTTAGAGTTTGACTGTGGGGGCTTGGTTTGACTCTGTTTTGAGAGAAGCTCTTCATGCTTCCTCTCCATGGTTACAGATGGATATCCTTGAGCCTTAAACATAAAGGATTCTTCATTCACTTGAATGATCAATTCTCCTCTGTCAACATCAATCACAGCCTTTGCTGTGGCTAGGAAGGGTCTGCTAAGGATCATGGATTCATCCATGCACTTCCCAGTCTCTAGGACTATGAAATCAGCAGGGATGTAATGGTCTTCAATCTTTACCAGAACATCCTCTACAAGTCCATAAGCTTGTTTTCTTGAATTGTCTACCATCTCTAGTGAGATTCTTGCAGCTTGTACCTCAAAGATCCCTAGCTTCTCCATTACAGAAAGAGGCATGAGGTTTATGCTTGACCCTAGGTCACACAGAGCCTTCTTGAAGGTCATGGTGCCTATTGTACAAGGTACTGAGAACTTCCCAGGGTCCTGTCTCTTTTGAGGTAATCTTTGCCTAGTCAAGTCATCCAGTTCTTTGGTGCGCAAAGGGGGTTCATCCTCCCAAGTCTCATTACCAAATAACTTGTCATTTAGCTTCATGATTGCTCCAAGGTACTTAGCAACTTGCTCTTCAGTGACATCTTCGTCCTCTTCAGAGGAAGAATACTCATCAGAGCTCATGAATGGCAGAAGTAAATCCAATGGAATCTCTATGGTCTCAGTGTGAGCCTCGGATTCCCATGGTTCCTCATTAGGGAACTCATTGGAGGCCAGTGGACGTCCATTGAGGCCTTCCTCAGTGGCGCTCACTGCCTCTTTCTCCTCTCCAAGTTCGGCCATGTTGATGGCCTTGCACTCTCCTTTTGGATTCTCTTCTGTATTGCTCGGAAGAGTACTAAGAGGGAGTTCAGTAACTTTCTTACTCACCTGACCCACTTGTGCCTCCAAGTTTCTAATGGAGGACCTTGTTTCAGTCATGAAACTTTGAGTGGTTTTGATTAGATCAGAGACCATGGTTGCTAAGTCAGAGTGGCTCTGCTTAGAATTCTCTGTCTGTTGCTGAGAAGATGATGGAAAAGGCTTGCCATTGTTAAACCTGTTTCTTCCACCATTATTGTTGTTGAAACCTTGTTGAGGTCTCTATTGATCCTTCCATGAGAGATTTGGATGATTTCCCCATGAAGGATTATAGGTGTTTCCATAGGGTTCTCCCATGTAATTCACCTCTTTTATTGATGGGTTCTCGGGATCATAAGCTTCTTCTTCTGATGAAGCGTCCTTAGTACTGCCTGGTGCAGCTTGCATTCCAAACAGACTTTGAGAAATCATATTGACTTGCTGAGTCAATATTTTGTTCTGAGCCAATATGGCATTCAGAGTATCAATCTCAAGAACTCATTTCTTCTGATTCGTCCCATTCTTCACAGGATTCCTTTCAGAAGTGTACATGAAATGGTTATTTGCAACCATTTTAATGAGTTCTTGAGCTTCTGCAGGCGTCTTCTTCAGATGAAGAGATCTTCCAGCAGAGCTATCCAATGACATCTTGGACAGTTCAGACAGACCATCATAGAAGACACCTATGATGCTCCATTCAGAGAGCTTGTCAGAAGGACACTTTCTGATCAATTGTTTGTATCTTTCTCAAGCTTCATAGAGGGATTCACCTTCCTTCCGTCTGAAGGTTTGGACTTCCACTCTAAGCTTACTAAATTTTTGAGGTAGAAATAACTTTGCCAAGAAGGCATTGACTAGCTTTTCCCAAGAGTTCAGGCTTTCTTTGGGTTGTGAGTCCAACCATATCCTAGCTCTGTCTCTTACAGCAAAAGGGAATAGCATAAGTCTGTAGACCTCAGGGTCAACCCCATTGGTCTTGACAGTGTCACAGATTTGCAAGAATTCAGCTAAAAACTGATGAGGATCTTCTAATGGAAGTCCATGGAACTTGCAATTCTGTTGCATTAGAGAAACTAATTGAGGCTTAAGCAAAAAGTTGTTTGCCCCAATGGCAGGGATAGAGATGCTTCTCCCATAGAAGTCGGGAGTAGGTGCAGTAAAGTCACCCAACATCTTCCTTGCATTGTTGGCATTGTTGTTATTTTCGGCTGCCATGTCTTCTTCTTGTTTGAAGATTTCTGTTAGGTCCTCTACAGAGAGTAGTGCCTTAGCTTCTCTTAGCTTTTGCTTCAAGGTCCTTTCAGGTTCAGGGTCAGCCTCAACAAGAATGCTTTTGTCTTTGCTCCTGCTCATATGAAAGAGAAGAGAACAAGAAAATATGGAATCCTCTATGTCACAGTATAGAGATTCCTTGAGGTATCAGAGGAAAAGAAAAATAGAATGAAGAGGTAGAAGAATTCGAACTTAGAAAGATAGAGTTCGAATTGTGCATTGAGGAGGAGTGTTAGTCCATAAATAGAAGGATGTGAGAAGAAGGGAAGAAATTTTCAAAAATTAAAGTGAATTAATTAAAAGAAATTTTGAAAAAATGGTAATTGATTTTCGAAAATTAAGATTGAGACAGAAATAAAGTGATTTTGAAAAATATTTTGAAATTAGAAATCAAAAAGATATGATTGAAAATTAATTTTGAAAAAGATGTGATTAAGAAGATATGATTGAAAAGTTATGGTTTTAAAAATATATGATTGAAAAGATATGATTGAAAAACAATTTAAAAAAGATTTGATTTTTAAAATTAATGACTTGGCTAACAAGAAAAGATATGATTCAAACATTAACCTTTCTCAACAGAAAAGGTAACATACTTGAAATGTTGAATCAAATCATTAATTGTTAGCAAGTATTTTTGAAAAATGGAAAGAAATTGATTTTGAAAATATATGATTGAAAAGATATGATTTGAAAAAGATTTGATTTTGAAAAATTATGAAAACTTAAAAAAAATTGATTTAAAAACAAAATCTTCCCTCTTGTGCCATCCTGGTGTTAAACACCCAGAATAGTATCCATTCTGGCATTTAACGCCCAAAATGCTACCCTTTTCGGCGTTAAACGCCCAGCCAGGTGCCCTGGCTGGCGTTTAAATGCCAGTTTTCCTTCTTTACTGGGCGTTTTGAATGCCCAGCTTTTTCTGTGTAATTCCTCTGCTGTATGTTCTGAATCTTCAATTCTCTGTATTATTGACTTGAAAAGACACAAATTAACAAAATTTTTTTGGATTTTTAATGAACAATCAAAATGCAACTAAACATGGAAAACTAAAATCAAACAAGCAATGCATGCAAGACACCAAACTTAGAAGTTTGTATACTATTGACACTAACAAATTGAGAATGCATATGAGAAACAACAAAACACACAAAACAAGAGAATTTAAAGATCAGAGCAAGCAAATCATCAAGAACAACTTGAAGATCAGTGAAGACACATGAATGAATTCGAAAAATGCAAGAAGAACAGAAACATGCAATTGACACCAAACTTAAAAGGAGACACTAGACTCAAACAAGAAACATAAAATATTTTTGGTTTTTATGATTTTGTAATTTTTTTTTGATTTTTTGAAAATTGAGTGGAAAAGAAAATAAAGAGATTCAAAATTTTTAATAAGAATTCCAGGAATCATGCAATGTTAGTCTAAAGCTTTAGTCTAAAAAGATTAGACATGGCTAGTCAAGCTTCAGCAGGACATTACATTCAAGAGCTAAATTGATGAAAGTCAATCAGCTTTGGTGATGATAAAAACATCACCTTGAAACTCTAGAATTCATTCTTAAAAATTCTGAAGAAAAATACCTAATCTAAGCAACAAGATGAACCGTCAGTTGTCCAAACTCAAACAATGCCCGGCAACGGCGCCAAAAACTTGGTGCACGAAATTGTGATCATCAATGGCGCCATCAACATGGTACGCTCAATTGCAATCTCAAATCTTTATCACAACTTCGCACAACTAACCAGCAAGTGCACTGGGTCGTCCAAGTAATAAACCTTACGCGAGTAAAGGTCGATCCCACGGAGATTGTTGGTATGAAGCAAGCTATGGTCATCTTGTAAATCTCAGTCAGGCGGATTCAAATGGTTATGGAGGATTAATAACTAAAAGATGAATAAAACATAAAATAAAGATAGAGGTACTTATGCAATTCATTGGTGAGAATTTCAGATAAGCGTATGGAGATGCTTTGTCCCTTCCGTCTCTCTGCTTTCCTACTGTCTTCATCCAATCCTTCTTACTCCTTTCCATGGCAAGCTGTATGTTGGGCATCACCGTTGTCAATGGCTACAGTCTCGTCCTCTCAGTGAAAATGTTCAACGCGCTCTATCACAGCACGGCTAATCATCTGTCGGTTCTCAATCAGGTTGGAATAGAATCCAGTGATTCTTTTGCGTCTGTCACTAACGCCCAGCCTTCAAGAGTTTGAAGCTCGTCACAGTCATTCAATCCTTGAATCCTACTCAGAATACCACAGACAAGGTTTAGACCTTCCGGATTCTCAAGAATGCCGCCATCAATTCTAGCTTATACCACGAAGATTCTGATTAAGGAATCCAAGAGATATCCACTCAATCTAAGGTAGAACGGAGGTGGTTGTCAGGCACACGTTCATAGATGAGAATGATGATGAGTGTCACGGATCATCACATTCATCAAGTTGAGGAACAAGTGATATCTTAGAACAAGAATAAGCTGAATTGAATAGAAGAACAATAGTAATTGCATTAATACTCGAGGTACAGCAGAGCTCCACACCTTAATCTATGGTGTGTAGAAACTCCACCGTTGAAAATACATAAGTGATAATAGTGATCATTGGTTTCGGCCCCAGAGAGGGAACCAGAAGAACCAAGATGAAAGTACAATAGCAAAAGGTCTTATTTGTAGAGAACTAGTAACTTAGGGTTTACAGAAATGAGTAAATGACATAAAAATCCACTTCCGGGTCCACTTAGTGTGTGCTTGGGCTTAGCATTGAAGCATTTTCGTGTAGAGACTTTTCTTGGAGTTAAACGCTAGCTTTTGTGCCAGTTTGGGCGTTTAACTCCCATTCTTGTGCCAGTTCCGGCGTTTAACGCCGGGCAGTGTTGAGCTGATTTTGAATGCCAATTTGAGCCATCAAATCTTGGACAAAGTATGGACTATTATATATTTCTGGAAAGCCCTGAATGTCTAATTTCTAACGCAATTGAGAGCGCGCCAATTGGGTATCTTTAGCTCTAGAAAATCTACTTCGAGTGCAGGGAGGTCAGAATCCAACAGCATCTGCAGTCCTTTTTCAGCCTCTGAATCAGATTTTTGCTCAAGTCCCTCAATTTCAGCCAGAAAATACCTGAAATCATAGAAAAATACACAAACTCATAGTAAAGTCCAGAAAAGTGAATTTTAAATAAAAACTAATAAAAATATAATAAAAACTAACTAAAACATACTAAAAATATACTAAAAACAATGCCAAAAAGCGTATAAATTATCCGCTCATCTGTAAGCTCCCTTGCAATTATAACCGAGAACTTTTGGTTCTCCTCAAGAAAGGCATATTTTAGGTGGGTTGGAAGTGGCTTCAAATCCACATTTTGTTTATGACTTGGCACTTTATCTTCCGGTATCATCGGAGGTGATAAGGTATCTTCTTCACATACATGGGATTTCCATCAAAGCCATCTTGATGGATTTCGGCTACAACATTATAAATCAAATCACACTGAAAGATAGAGTGATCCTCCAGTGGATGTCTCATGGCTTCATCAAGATTAAAGCTCACTTCTCTACCATCGATCTCAAATGAGTAGGTGCCCGAAAATGCATCTAATTTGAACCGGGAGGTCTTCAAGAATGGCCCCCTAAGCAAAATAGATGATGTCCTACCGGAGTCACTAGGGGGCATCTTGAGAATATGAAAATCAATAGGGAAGACCAACCCTTTTATACTCACTGGAACATCTTCCGCTATACCAACCACGAAGATTATGCTTTTGTCCACCAAAACAAACCGCGCGGCCGACCGTTTCAATGGTGGAAGCTTTAAGACCTTATAAACGAACAAGGGCATAATACTCACAAAAGTGCCAAGATCGCACATACAATCAACAAATTGGACCCCATCTATGGTGCAAGTTACTAGGCAAGGGCCAGGGTCACCACACTTTTCCGGTACACCATCCATTAAAGCGAAAATTGAGCTCCCCAATGGAATAGTTTCTAATTCACAAATTTTCTCCTTGTTCATACATAAATCCTTTAGAAACTTTGCATATTTAGGCACTTGGCGGATAGCATCAAAGAGAGGAATGGTTACCTCAACTTTCTTAAACATCTTCACCATTTTAGGGTCTAACTCAACTTGCTTCTTAGTCTTCCTTGCCAATGTGAGAAATGGTATTGGAGTAGCTTCTTGCACGACATCCCCATCCTTAGAAATTCCACCCCTTGGTTGAGCAATCACTTCTTCAACTACCTTTTGGGCCTCATCGTCCTCTTCGACTTCTTCTATGTCAACCACATCCTCATCTTAAGTGACCTCTATTGGGCTTAGCTCACTCCTCTCTTGCAATTTGGTGCCGAACCTCAAGGTGATGGCATTGATGCCACCCTTGGGGTTGGGTAAAGGTTGTGAGGGTAAGGCACTAGAGCTTGAGGATTGAACATTAGAGGTAGAGGTTGATTTCATGCGAGAAACAAAGGCTTGAATGGTGGATGTAAGACTATTGATACTAGAGGTAATCGAGGCTTGGAACTTTTTTTGTCCTTGAATGAGGGAATGGATCTCATCTTGGTTGGAGGGAGAAGAAGAAGGGTAAGTGATTTGAGGGGTTTGTGGTTGGTGGGATTGAGGGGCTTCCCTTTGATGAGGTGCTTGGTAGGTTTGGTATAGTTTGCCTTGGTTTTGGTTTTGATATGAGGGGTTTTTTTGGTATCGGTTTTGTTGATGGTTGTTGTTCCATCTTTGGTTCCCACCGTTGTTGCTTCCTCCTTGATTATAATTGTCCCTCCATCCTAGGTTGGAATTGTCCCTCCATCCTTGGTTGGAGTTGTCCCTCCTTGGTTGGAGCTATCTTGCCATCCTTGATTAAAAGTTACCTCCTTGTTGGTGATAGCCTTGGTTTAGGCGATTGTAGTAGGCATTAGTGGTCGCCAAGGTATTATCATCTTGGAGGTTTGGGCATTCATTAGTGTAATAGGTGTAACAAGAGAAAATTCCGCACACTCTTTAGGGGACCAATTGTTGACTTTGTTGTTGTTGAAGAGGTGGAGGTTGTTGTTGGTTAAGTTGGAGTTGCTTGAGAATGTTTATCATTTCTCCCAAGGTTTGGGTAAGGGCGGCGGTCTCACCACTAGTAAAAACTTCATTTATAGCTCTTAAATGATGGTTTATTTGTCTAGCGTGTTGGGTGGACTCGGCCAAATCGGTGATCAATTGCCATGCCTCTTCCGCCATTCTATACTTTGTCAAGGAACCATTGCTTGAGGCATCCAAGAGGATCTTGTCTTGTGGTTTCATTCCTTGGCAAAAATAGCTAATCAACAATAGAGTGTCAATCATATGGTGGGGGCATGAGTCAAGAAGCCTTTGAAACCTTTTCCAATACTCGTATAGAGTTTCCATTTCACTTGGACAATGCATGAAATTTCTTTCCTCAATCGATCGGTCACTTCTGGAGGGAAGAATTTATCTAAAAGAACTCCCTTCTAAGCAAATTCCAATCACCAACAATCTCATCGGGCAAAGTGTAAAACCACTCTTTGGCTCTTCCCTCAAGTGAGAATGGGTAGGCAAACAACCAAATAGTGACCTCATCGGAACCCTCCCGCCTAGTAGTAAAACATACACCTTGGAAGTCCCGAAGGTGTCTAATAGGATCTTGGACGGAGAGTCCATGAAACTTGGGTAGAAGATTAATCAAGGCGGTCTTGAGTTCAAAATTAGCATTTAACTCTGGATGACACAATTGAAGTAGTTGAAGAATAAAGTCTAGAGCACTGGCTTCCTTAAGAGTGACTCTCCTTGGAGCAGCCATAGTTTCGCTACCTAGATCAAAAGAAGAGGTATTAGTAGTATCGATGGAAGAGTATATCGTTCCTTCTTCGAATGACGATTCCGATTCAACCTCGGATAAGGTCGGTGAATTGGTAGGAACCTTTTCACCACCTCCAAAAGCTAACCTTCTCCGAGCTTGCCTAATATGGAGCAAATTTCTATCAATTTCGGGATCAAAAGTGGCTAAGCTCGGATCCGGTAGTGAACGCGTCATTCAATGAAAGAGGTATAGAGCTCATGACAAGAAAATGCACTAAACAAAGATTAATCCTAACTAACAATCAAACTAGCAAATAATCAATGAAAAATGCAAGTATTCACATATTCACATATTTACACTAACCAAAAACATGGCACACATATGCAACTCCCCGGCAACGGTGCTATTTTGATGAGCAATATATTGTCGGTATAGAGTTTTCCAATAGAATTGTGTCGTGAGTATAGTTGGTGGATGAAATTGTGATAAAAGAGTTCCAGGCACTGTTAGAGAAGCTCACAACTCCATTCAACTTAACCAGCAAGTGTACTGGGTCATCTAAGTAATACCTTACGTGAGTAAGGGTCGATCTGTAGAACCTATGCACAATTACTCAAGAGGGGGGGTGAATTGAGTATTGCAACAACAATGAATCTTTTTGCGAAAGTTAAAGACAATATACAAAAGTGTTATTGTACTAGTATTTTTCCAAGAGCTTAACTCAATTGCTAAGCATTTATAAGGAGCTTTTACTTTCTAATAGACACCAACTCAAATAAATTGATCAAGCTTTTCACCAATCGGACTTAAGCTACTCCTTAAGTACTTACGAAGCTACTTTTCGATCACAATTTATTTGCTCAAAGGTAAAAGACAATAATATTGAAGAGATGAGTTTGGAGAGATGCAAACGCTATTTAGAGTGGTTCGGCACAATCCTTGTCCTACGTCCACTTTCTTTCTCAATCGCAATTGAGAAGTTCCACTATTGCCAAGCTTCAAGGTGCTCGCGCAAAACCTTTTACAATCCGAGTCCTTAGTTTCTAACACCTCACGGTATATGATCACCACTCGTATACTAACCCACTCCACTTAGAGATACCTTCTCTAAGATTTGCCTTGAGTACTTAGTATACCTCTTTGGTATCCTCACCGACTATAGTGTTTATAACTCTTGACTCAACCTTGGAGATCACACTCCAATTTACAAAGTGTACAAGAAAACAATTCTCAAAGAATTGTTGAGATGAAATGAGTACTCTCTAGAAGAGTGTATGATTACAAGTTTAGCACTATTGAACCAATTGATATTGCTCTCTCAAATTGTGTATTATAACACCTTAAAAAATGTGTAGAATGAAAGAATATGAACAAGATAGTTTGCAAATACTCAAGTATATGAAATAAGGCTTCAATCCATCTATTTATAGACTCCCCAAACCTTAGAAACGTTGGGGAGTTAGTGGGATGGAGCCTTTTTGTCAAAACTAGCCGTTTTTTATGTTTTTGAATCATTTGCATCGATGCATAACACTTTGCATCGATGCAAATGTGTCTTTGAAGCTGAAATTTGAATTTTCAGCTAGGTTGCATCGATGCAAACATCTTTGCATCGATGCAACAAGTCGTTGCATGCTTTGCATCGATGCAGGATGAGTGTGCATCGATGCAAACCTTAAAGAATGGCTTAAAATCACTTCAAAATACTTAGGATTGATCTCAAACTTGTTGGAGTCAATTCCTATGCTTTTGTAACTTTGAAAACAAGTTTTAAACCATTTGGCTAGCATCGAATTGCAAGATGTGCATATGATATGATAATCAAAACATTTTGTGAGTGTGTGTTGAGAGATTTAGCAATTGGTTCTTAACAAGAAGTTACCTAAGTCCTAAGACACTATACTTGTCTTCAAATGTTGTGGACTTGAGTTTCTTGTTGTTGTTGTGTTGCTTTCAACTCTTCATTCCTCAACGTTGAATGTTGGTTGATCTTTCAACATGCTTGTTCATTCAAGTTGTTTGTTGGTTTGTCTTTCATGTCGTTTGTTGGTTTGTCATTCATCAAAACCTACGAATACAAACTTCGCATACAAGCAACATGATTTACAATTTCCCCCTTTTTGATAATGACAAACCAATTTTGAGGATATGCATTTATAAATGATTTTGAAAGCAATAATAATGCACTTTGTTTTATAGAAAGCTTTGGAGAAGACTTCACAAAAAAAATTTTGCAGGAGTTCCCCCTAAATATGTGCATTTGTTCCCTTAAAGGGCGTTTATCAAAGAAAACGATTTAGATATCAAAGTTTTTGCTTAGCGGAAGTCTTTTTGAAATCATTGTTTCGCAAACTTATTTCTTCTTTTCAAAACCTCAAACTTCTTCTTTTTCAAAAGTTCAAAACTTCAAATATCATCCTCAAACTTCTCTTCCCCCTTTTGACATTATCAAAAAGAAAGGAGTTTGAAATGTGTCATAGAAGCATGCATAAAACAATGAATTTTTTTTTAAGTTCAATTTCTCTATTAATCCCAAGGATGAGAAATTCCCCCTTTCAAAAAGAATTTGATTTCCTCTTTTTATATATAACAAGCATGCATAATTCCCCCTAAAGAAGTGAAATATATCAAAGCATGCACATTAACTTAAAATAGGGGTACCAAGCCTATTTTGAGTTATTCACCAAATAAGCATACAAGCATTAATCATTAAACAAAATTTGAAGGAAATATCAAAGTATTTAAACCATAATAGAAATCCTTAGCTTACTAGGAGTTAGTTTAACAATTCATATAATCAAATAAACATAAAGCAATAAAAAGTGACTTGATGAAGAGGAGACAATCAATCTTGGTCTTCATCATCATCATTATCCTCTTCATACGGTAGGTGGATGCCGAAATGCTCATATAAGTCATCAATACGACGATCCAAGCGACCCGTGCGATGATCTACACGAGACACACGACGATTAAGTGCTTCAAGTTGCCTACCATGCTCTACTTCAATCCTTTGGATGTTTTGGTTGATGGATTGTAATTCTCTCATTACATCAACCAAGGAGGGTGGTTCTTGAGCTTAAGGTGCTTGTGGAGGAGCTTGCTCTTGAGGACCTTGTTCATCAACATTTCTTCTTCCCATTTTGTTGAGAAGATGAGTGTTGATACAAGATTGAGGTGGTACTTCCTTGGCAATCTCATTTGATACATCAATACCAACATAATCAAAGACTTTAGACCATAGGCAAAGGAATCCTAATCCACCATTCCTATCCTTCATCTTGAGCCTAATCATATGTTGTACTATAAAGTATGGCCAATTAATCTTAATCCCATTCATTATAGCCCACATGACAATCAAATCTTCATCATTTACATTCGCATGCCCGGATATTCTAGGTTGCAATACATAGGTGACTAGATATAACAAAGTTCTATGTTCCGCACTCATTGAATTGCAACTAATTTTGGAGTGAGCTCCTTGTACAAGGTTGAACAAATGCATGGCATTGTCCTTTGAATAACCCCATTCATCAATTGGGGTTTTACCACCTTGAAACAAGTCACCTTGATTTGGCAACTCCCAAATGGTGGCTAACTCATCACCATCTAGCCTATAATCCTTTCTTCCTATCTTGAAGAATAATGTGAAATTTGATTCATCTTCCTCATCAATCTCAATCATGAGTGTACTATAGGCTATGGCAACTAAATCCGGATAATATTTACTCTTAATTTGAACAAAATCCATGAGGCCTTGATGAACTAGAATAGCCTTAAGAGTATCAAACTTATGAATGACAAGAAGGGTCGGATCCAAATACCTCGGAGGAATTTCCTTTCTTCCAGCGAGCCTTGCCTCATAGAATTGAAGATCTTCATTAGAAGCAAAGTACCTTGCCAAAGGATGATCATTTGGAGGTGTAACCACACTTGAAGAGCCTTTTGACTTCTTGATGATTCTCTTTATTCTAGGCATTGTGGATGATTTTGTTTTATGGGTTTTGTAGAGGAGAATGTGGGGACTTCAAATATGTAATTTGTTTGTAGTGGGTATCAAAGTTTTGTGAGTTGTATGAAGCTATATGTGAGCTTGTTTTGGAGGTTATGGAGGTTTGAATGTGGGGATATGAGTTGTGAGGTTGAAGATGATGAAAAAGTGGGGTTTTGTTGCTCAAAAATGCCAAATTCACGTGTTTTTGTGTAATTTGGTCGTGTTTGCATCGATGCACATAGCACGTTGTGTGCTTTGCATCGATGCAAAGCTTGGTTGCATCGATGCAACATGCATCATTTTGCCCAAAATCACCAAATTTTCATCCTTTGGTGGTTCTTTCTTCAATCCTTTGAGTTCCATCATGTATATACTCACTTAAACCATTATAAACTTCAATTTGTTGATCCTCCATTGTTTATAATCTTCAAATTCTTCATTCTTTCTCAAGATTAATCACTCATTCATCAACTCATAAACCTACAAAACAATGGCTAATTGGATATCTCCAATGCTTAAGTTAGTAAAAGATACAAAAATAGCAATATAAATACAATGAATTCAAACAAATCATATTAGATTAGAATCCAAGATACCAAGTTCATTTCGGATGTTAAAAAAACTTTCTTTACATAAAGGTTTAGTGAAGATGTCCGCTAGTTGTTTACTAGTTTCGACAAATTCAATAACCACATCACCCTTTTGAACATGGTCTCTTATGAAGTGATGTCTAATCTCAATATGCTTGGTTCTTGAATGTTGAACCGGATTCTTGGTTAAATTTATTGCACTAGTATTATCACATTTGATAGGAATGTGATCAAGCATGAGTCCATAGTCCACAAGTTGTTGTTTCATCCATAAAATTTGGGCGCAACAACTACCGGCGGCTACATACTCGGCTTCGGCGGTAGACAAGGCTACACTTACTTGTTTCTTACTATGCCATGAAACAAGAGAGTTTCCTAGCAAGTGACAAGTGCCGCTAGTGCTTTTCCTATCCAATTTGCAACCGGCAAAATCGGAATCAGAATAACCAATCAAATCACAAGTGGATCCTTTCGGATACCACAATCCAACATTTAATGTTCCTATGAGATACTTCATAATCCTTTTCACCGCACTTAAGTGAGATTCCTTAGGATTAGCTTGGTATCTCGCACACATGCATACACTAAACATGATATCTGGCCTACTTGCCGTTAGATAAAGTAATGATCCTATCATGCCTCTATACTTCTTTACATCTATGCTTTTACCTTGTTCATCTTTGTCAAGGTAGCAAGTAGTGCTCATTGGTGTGTCCATTGCCTTAGCATTGTCCATTCCAAATCTTTTGAGCAATTCCTTGCAATATTTGGTTTGGCTAACGAAAGTTCCTTCTTTTCCTTATTTGATTTGAAGACCAAGGAAGAAGTTGAGTTCGCCCATCATGGACATTTCAAATTCACTTTGCATGAGGTTTGAGAAAAACTTGCAAAGTGATTCGTTAGTTGAACCAAATATTATGTCATCGACGTAAACTTGTACCAAAAGGATATTTTTGTTTTCAATCAAGATAAATAAAGTTGTATCAACCTTCCCTCTTCTAAAACCCTTTTCTATTAAAACTTGCTCAAACGTTCATACCAAGCGCTTGGAGCTTGTTTAAGACCATAAAGAGCTTTCTTGAGTTTAAAAACATGATTAGGATTTTCATAATCCTCAAAACCGGGAGGTTGTCAACATATACTTCTTCTTGAATGAAACATTAAGAAAGGCACTCTTAACATCCATTTGATAAAGTTTGAAGTTATAAGAGGATGCAAAAGCAAGCAACATCCTAATTGCTTCTAATCTAGCTACGGGAGCATAAGTTTCGTCATAATCAATGCCTTCCTCTTGATTATAACCTTTAGCTACTAATCTAGATTTGTTTCTAACAATTGTACCATTTTCATCGAGTTTATTTCTAAAAACCCATTTTGTTCCTACAATTGTTTGATTACTTGGTTTAGGCACTAATTCCCAAACGTCATTTCGTTTGAATTGGTTAAGCTCCTCTTGCATTGCCCCAGCCCAATGTTCATCATCAATTGCGGACTCAATGGTAGATGGTTCAATTTGAGAAACAAAAGCACTATATGCAAATAAATTTCTAAAAGTGGATCGAGTTGTTACCCCTTTCGAAACATCACCAATGACGTTGTCTAGAGGATGATCCTTTGAAGTACGCCAATCCCTTGGAAGTGCATTTATTTGTGCTTGTGATGGTTCAATTTCTTCAACTTGAACACTATCCTTTGTTGAGCTTGTAGAGGCTTAATTTAAATCTTTTTCTTTGTCTTCACCATTCAAATTTAGTGAATCAAAGTTTTCTACATTTTCATCAAAATCTTTTCTAGCACAACAACGGTTAGTTTCATCAAAAGCAACATGAATACTTTCTTCCATAGTCATGATGCGTT